>NC_090068.1:14060347-14113059 GCF_038355195.1 Osmerus mordax | reverse complement strand
AGCAAATGTAAGCCTCACCCCTAACCTCAGTGTGGCCTGTTACCCCCCCCCCTAAAAGACTGTTACCCCCCCCCCCCCCTAAAAGACTGTTACCCCCCCCCCCCTAAAAGACTGTTACCTCCCCCCCCCCCCCTAAAAGACTGTTACCCCCCCCCCCCTAAAAGACTGTTACCCCCCCCCCTAAAAGACTGTTACCCCCCCCCCTAAAAGACTGTTACCCCCCCCCACCTCCTAAAAGACTGTTACCCACCCCCCCCTAAAAGACTGTTACCCCCCCCCCTAAAAGACTGTCTACCCCCCCCCCCTAAAAGACTGTTACCCCCCCCCCTAAAAACGACTGTTACCCCCCCCCCCCTTAAAAGACTGTTACCCCCCCCCCTAAAAGACTGTTACCCCCCCCCCCTAAAAGACTCTTACCCCCCCCCCTTAAAAACTGTTACCCCCCCCCTAAAAGACTGTTACCCCCCCCCTTAAAAGACTGTTACCCCCCCCCTAAAAGACTGTTACCCCCCCCCCCTTAAAAGACTGTTACCCCCCCCCCCCCTTAAAAGACTGTTACCCCCCCCCCTTAAAAGACTGTTACCCCCCCCCTTAAAAGACTGTTACCCCCCCCCTTAAAGACCTGTTACCCCCCCCCCCCCCTTAAAAGACTGTTACCCCCCCCCCTTAAAAAGACTGTTACCCCCCCCCCCCTTAAAAGACTGTTACCCCCCCCCCCTTAAGACTGTTACCACCCCCCCCCCTAAAAGACTGTTACCCCCCCCCCCCTTAAAAGACTGTTACCCCCCCCCCCCCCCTTAAAAGAATGAACAAATTCACAAGTCCTTTTCAATTGCACCTTTCCAGGTGTAGGGGGGGAAACAAAAATATTCCAGCATCAAATGATTCCTAATGTACTTTTTGATCTTGCTGGTTGCTCCATGGTTGTACTGTGTTTGGCCTCAGTAATCCTCTACAGATTCCCAGAGATTATGAGTCATGTCACCAGAGATTATGAGTCATGTCAGAACAGGAAGCATTTCCCAGACCTGATGCTCAAAGGAGGGCAAGTCAGATGCATAACTTCTACTTGTCTGTCTGTCTCTCTCCCTGTCTGTCTCTCTCCCTGTCTGTCTCTCTCCCTGTCTGTCTCTCTCCATCTCTCTATTTCTGACCAGTGCCAGACAGAGGAGTCTATGCCCCGTGGCGTGGCCTGTCTTTGGCTGCGCTTAGCTGGGCTGAGTTGATCTAGGATGGAGGGTGGAGGGTGGAGAGGAGCGAACATCAGATCTCCTGGGTGTGACTGCTGATGTCACTGTTGTCAGGGGTGACAGGGTTGCATGCTGATGACACTGTGCCCCACACAGGTGCACCAAGAAGAACAAGCTGCTTCTGAACGTGCAGATCAACGGGAACGGGAGTGAGGACCCCTCCTCGCGCTCCTCCCACCTGCCTGCCCGCCCCCCCTGGGTGCACAACCGCCCCCGCCCCCTACACCCTGCCCGCCCCCATACACCCTGCCCGCCCCCTACACCCTGCCCGCCCCCTACACCCTGCCCGGCACACCCACCCTCATGGAGGAGCACAGCAGCCTCAAGAGTGAGTCTGAACACACACACACACACACACACACACACAGAGAAACCTTCTACACACCACCAGGAAGGTTCAGGGTTGGCCCAGAAGAAGAACAGCATGCTGGGATAGCTCACACCAATTGCTGTGATCTCAGTGCTGTCTGAGAAATAACACAACCTCACCACACTCCTCACACACACTCAGCAAGTCGATCACACAGCTCAGAGAAAGTGCTGGGAGAGAGCAGCAGGCTGTGTGTGTCTGTGCTGGTTGTGTGGGCGAGTCACGTCCCAAACCTACGTCACTGGGACATAATCAGATTGGTTGTGACTTGTTCAATGTGGAGTAATAGTGTTTTATGTGATTATCCAGAAGTCGTTGTAGTTTGTGTGGTGGACGACCTCACGTCACCTCTCATGTTAGTAATAATAGGTCCTCTTCATCTCCAGCTTCTGTCCATGCACACGCTGGCCTGACTCATCACTTCTGCCCATGCACACGCTGGCCTGACTCATCACTTCTGCCCATGCACACGCTGGCCTGACTCATCACTTCTGCCCATGCACACGCTGGCCTGACTCATCACTTCTGCCCATGCACACGCTGGCCTGACTCATCACTTCTGCCCATGCACACGCTGGCCTGACTCATCACTTCTGCCCATGCACACGCTGGCCTGACTCATCACTTCTGCCCATGCACACGCTGGCCTGACTCATCACTTCTGCCCATGCACACGCTGGCCTGACTCATCACTTCTGCCCATGCACACGCTGGCCTGACTCATCACTTCTGCCCATGCACACGCTGGCCTGACTCATCACTTCTGCCCATGCACACGCTGGCCTGACTCATCACTTCTGCCCATGCACACGCTGGCCTGACTCATCACTTCTGCCCATGCACACGCTGGCCTGACTCATCACTTCTGCCCATGCACACGCTGGCCTGACTCATCACTTCTGCCCATGCACACGCTGGCCTGACTCATCACTTTTCTGCCTCTTTTTCAATCCCCCCTACTTTATCCTATCTCTCTCTTTCTATCTCAATTTCTTTCTCTATCTCTCAATTTTCTTTTTATCAATCTCTCTCTCTCTCAATCTCTCTCTCCCCCCCACTCCACCCGTCAGATAACATGTCCGCACATCGCGGATCTCCACAGGCGGTCAGAAGGGATATCGGCCTGGCTGTCACTCACAGGTAAGTCACATGGCGACAAACATCATTGCACATCTAGTTCGCCTAGTACACCTCAAACACAGTCAAACAGAACGGATACTGGATATGAGTCTGACCACCAAAATACTGTTAAACAAGTCACTTCTGATCCTTGATCTTCTGCAGTACTTTCTATGTGCACAATTTCTACGTCGCTTTGGATAAAAGCGTCGGCTAAATGAATAGAATGTGAGTATGTATGACAGTGTGGCAGCACGACTAACAGAGTGTTCTGGGGGTAGGTTCTCCACCAGGTCCTGGTTATCTCAGACCTGCCAGGTGTGTCAGAGGAACATGATGTTCGGGGTGAAGTGTAAACACTGTCGGTGAGTATCCTGTCTCTCTCAGGGGCGTCTAAGGGCGTGAGATCATCCATCAGTCTGTCCTGACCAGGGCTCTGTGTGTGCAGGTTAAAGTGCCACAACAAGTGTACTAAAGAGGCGCCCTCCTGCAGAATCTCTTTTCTGCCAAGTAAGTCTGTCCATCACTTCAACACATCTGCAGTGTCCATACACAGTAAGGACTGACAGAGACAGACCTTCAACACATCTGCAGTGTCCATACACAGTAAGGACTGACAGAGACAGACCTTCAACACATCTGCAGTGTCCATACACAGTAAGGACTGACAGAGACAGACCTTCAACACATCTGCAGTGTCCATACACAGTAAGGACTGACAGAGACAGACCTTCAACACATCTGCAGTGTCCATACACAGTAAGGACTGACAGAGACAGACCTTCAACACATCTGCAGTGTCCATACACAGTAAGGACTGGCAGAGACAGACCTTCAACACATCTGCAGTGTCCATACACAGTAAGGACTGGCAGAGACAGACCTTCAACACATCTGCAGTGTCCATACACAGTAAGGACTGACAGAGACAGACCTTCAACACATCTGCAGTGTCCATACACAGTAAGGACTGACAGAGACAGACCTTCACACATCTGCAGTGTCCATACACAGTAAGGACTGACAGAGACAGACCTTTGCTGACCACCTTCTCCCCTGGACAGTCACCAAGATCAGGAGGACTGAGTCTGTTCCCTCCGGCATCAACAATCCTGTGGACCGGCCGGCAGACACTCCTCAGTTTGGGACCTTACCTAAGGCCATCACCAAGAAGGTACACACACACAAGCTCTCTCTCTCTCTCTCTCTCTCTCTCTCTCTCTCTCTCTCTCTCTCTCTCTCTCTCTCTCTCTCTCTCTCTCTCTCTCTCTCTCTCTCTCTCTCTCTCTCTCTCTTTCTCTCTCTCTCACACTCACACTCACACTCACACTCACACTGATGGATGGTTGAACAGACAGACACACACACACACATTGATTGATGGATAGATAATATAAAAAGACAAGATATATAGATATAGACACTTACACACACACACACACACACACACACAAACCGGTTGGAGAGTAGCTGGTGCAGTGGGTGATGTTTTGGTCTTGTGTGCCCTCCCAGGATCACCCTCCAGTTCTGAACCAGCTGGACTCCAGCAGCAATCCCTCCTCCACCACCTCCTCCACGCCCTCCTCCCCCGCCCCCTTCCAGCAAAGCAACCCCCCGAGTGCCACCCCGCCCCCCAACCCCTCACCCAAGGGCCACAGGGACAACCGCTTCCACTTCCCAGGTGAGCGCACACACACACAAATTAGCCCAAGGTGCATGCTTCTTGATTACTGGATATTCCGCTGAGTCACTGGTTTCCTGGTAAACAGATGTGGAATGGATGGAGTGACTATGGCAGCCCCCCTCTCCTGTCCACCACTAACACCAGCGGGGAGGGGGCAGGGCGGGGGCCAGCGGGGAGGGGGCAGGGCGGGGAGGGGGCAGGGCGGGGAGGGGGCCAGCGGGGAGGGGGCAGGGCGGGGAGGGGGCCAGCGGGGAGGGGGCAGGGCGGGGGCCAGCGGGGAGGGGGCAGGGCGGGGAGGGGGCGGGGAGGGGGAGGGGGCGGGGAGGGGGCCAGCGGGGAGGGGGCAGGGCGGGGAGGGGGCCAGCGGGGAGGGGGCCAGCGGGGAGGGGGCAAGGCGGGGAGGGGGCAGGGCGGGGAGGGGGCAAGGCGGGGAGGGGGCAGGGCGGGGAGGGGGCAGGGCGGGGCGGGGCGGGGGCAGGGCGGGGAAGGGGCAGGGCGGGGAGGGGGCCGGGCGGGGCGGGGGCAGGGCGGGGAGGGGGCAGGGCGGGGCGGGGGCAGGGCGGGGAGGGGGCAGGGCGGGGAGGGGAGGGGGTAGTATCCTATGGCTTCTCTCTAACCCACAATCTTTTTCTCCCAACCATGCCTGTTGTTCTTCCGCTCTCTCTTCCCCCCCAAGCTGCCTGCTACTTTCAGCACAGACAGCAGTTCATCTTCCCTGGTGAGTGGATGCTCCCAGCCCAGTCTGCTGTGCTGGGTCTCCCCCGCCTCCCCCCCTCCTCCCCCTCCACCCTGACCCCCAAAACCTGGTATCACCATCTCTCCCCCTCCCTCTCCCTCTCCTGCATGCGTGCTCAGTTCACATCATGTGAGCTTGCTGAGTATTTGCCCCGAGTGCTGTGTTGATGTGGTGAGCTGAAGACTGGGTGGAGATGTGTCTCTGTGCCACCTGCTGGGGAGTGTGGGTATTGCATGCCACAACAGAGTAATGCTGTGACCAGTGAAAGGGAGTGCGATGTTTTATAACACTCTCTCTCTCTCTCTTTCTCTCTCTCTGTTTCTCACCAGATGTGTCCAGTTCTCCTACTCTGCATCAAGAAGTCCTTCAGGACAGAGGGTGAGTCTCTCCAGTCTTCACTGTGTTTGCTGTCTATCGTAGGACTGTGGAGAGGGCTGTAGCATTCTCTCCAACCATGTCTGGGCTGTGAGTGCTGATGTTTCTCTGTCCCACAGCAACGAGAGCGAGCCCTCCACCGACCACCTGCAACCCGAGCTGGCCGAGCATGAAGATGGAGAGGTGAGTGTGTGTGTGTGTGTGTGTGTGAGGGGAGAGGGGGAGAGGTATGTTTTCAGTGTGAGTGTGTGTGTGTGTGTGTGTGTGTGTGTGTGAGGGGAGAGGGGGAGAGGAGGAGGTGTTTGTAGCACAACTAAACCAAATCAACGTTATCCGATCCTCTGTCTCAAAGGAGGAGGAAGAGGAGGAGGAGGTCGAGGCTGAGGAGGATGAAGATCCCTGCGTGGAGGAGGAAGAGGAGGAGGAGGAAGGAGAGGAGGAAGAGGAAGAGGAGGAGGAGGAGGAGGAAGGGGACGAGAGTGAGATAAACGGGGGCTCTGAGGGAGAGTGTGATGGGGATGAGCTCCAGGACCTTCCCAGCTCGCGGGGAGGTCACTGGAAGGGTCCGATCTCCCGCAAGGCCAGCCAGACCAGCGTGTACCTGCAGGAGTGGGACATCCCCTTCGAGCAGCTGGACCTGGGAGAGCTCATAGGGAAGGTGAGAGCCACAACAGCAAGCTGCTAAACCGTCAGTGCTCTGGAGGTTATCTTGGGGCTAGCGCGGGGCTAGCGCGGGGCTAGCGCGGGGCTAGCGCGGGGCTAGCGCGGGGCTAGCGCGGGGCTAGCGCGGGGCTAGCGCGGGGCTAGCGCGGGGCTAGCGCGGGGCTAGCGCTTCAGCGTGGTTGTGATGTGTTGCGGTACGGCTTCCTCAGGGCCGCTGGGGCAGGGTCCACAAGGGCCGCTGGCACGGAGAGGTGGCCATCCGCCTGCTGGAGATCGACGGGAACAACCAGGACCACCTGAAGCTTTTCAAGAAGGAGGTGATGAACTACAGACAGACCAGACATGAGAACGTGGTCCTCTTCATGGGAGCATGTATGGCTCCTCCCCACCTCGCCATCATCACCAGGTGAGTGGGAACTCTCAACATCTCTCTCTCTGTTCTGGTCTGCTCCTCCTTAACTCAAACTGTCTCCACTAAGTTTCTGTAAAGGTCGGACTCTCTACTCCGTCGTCAGAGACACAAAGAACACGCTGGACATCAACAAGACGAGACAGATCGCTCAGGAGATTGTGAAGGTGAAGTTTATTCACTGTTGAGTCCAAATGGTCCTCAGTCTCGTGCACGGTCAGAGCTTGTGTGTTTGTGTTCCTCCTCGCGTAGGGAATGGGCTATCTTCACGCAAAGGGCATCGTCCACAAAGACTTGAAGTCCAAGAATGTCTTTCATGACACCAACAAGGTGGTGATCACAGACTTTGGACTGTTTGGGATTTCAGGCGTGGTCCAGGAGGGGAGGTAAGATCTACACCTCATCCACTCAGCCATTCTTTGATTTGATTTGAATTCAATTATTTGTCTGTTCCCAGGTGGATTAATGGTGACTGCACAGCGCATGGTGGTTAGCTAATGAGTGCACGTGTGTGTGTGTGTGCATCGTGTGTGTGTGTGTGTGTGCATCGTGTGTGTGTGTGTGTGCATCGTGTGTGTGTGTGTTTCCCAGACGAGAAAACGAGCTGAAGCTTCCACACGGCTGGATTTGTTACCTAGCGCCAGAGATCGTCCGCAGGATGAGTCCTGGAAACAACGAGGACCGCCTGCCCTTCTCCAACGCAGCCGACGTCTACGCCTTCGGGTAACTCTCCAAACACTTCCTGTCCCTCTCTCCCAACACTTCCTGTCCCTCTCTCCCAACACTTCCTGTCCCTCTCTCCCAACACTTCCTGTCCCTCTCTCCCAACACTTCCTGTCCCTCTCTCCCAACACTTCCTGTCCCTCTCTCCCAACACTTCCTGTCCCTCTCCCAACACTTCCTGTCCCTCTCCCAACACTTCCTGTCCCTCTCTCCCAATACCTCCTGTCCCTCTCTCCCAATACTTCCTGTCCCTGACTCCAGCCTCTACCCCCTCTGAAGCTGTCGGATCATGACTGACTTCATAATGACAGTCACTGTGCAATGTCTTCAGTGAGGCTTGTTCAGGTCCACAGGACTGACGATGTTGCTTGTTGCCCCCCTTTTAGCACCATTTGGTACGAGCTCCAAGCCAGGGACTGGCCAATCACCAACCAGCCAGTGGAAGCTACCATCTGGCAGGTGGGGAGCGGGGAGGGCATTAAGAAGGTCCTAGCAGAGATCAGCCTGGGCAAGGAGGTCACAGTGAGTGGAGCAGGAACACTGTTTGTGCTAGGTGTGTGTGTGCTGTGTGTGTGCTAGGTGTGAGTGTGTGTGTGTGTGTGTGGAGGCTGATCCTCTGTCTCGATCTCCCCAGGAGATCCTGTGTGCCTGCTGGGCGTACGACCTGAAGGAGAGACCCTCCTTCACCCAGCTGGCAGACCTCCTGGAGAAGCTGCCCAAGCTCAACCGCAGGCTGTCCCACCCCGGACACTTCTGGAAGTCTGCAGAGTATGTATCCTAGACGACACACCTGGGGGCGTGGGGGGCGTGGTGGGGGGCGTGACACACCTGAAGGCCTGGGGGGGTGGGGGGCGTGACACACCTGGAGGCCTGGGGGCGTGGTGGGGGGCGTGACACACCTGGAGGCCTGGGGGCGTGGGGGGCGTGGTGGGGGGCGTGACACACCTGGAGGCCTGGGGGGCGTGGTGGGGGGCGTGACACACCTGGAGGCCTGGAGACCTGGGGGGCGTGGTGGGGCGCGTGACACACCTGGAGGCCTGGAGACCTGGGGGGTGTGGTGGGGGGCGTGACACACCTGGAGGCCTGGGGGGCGTGGTGGGGGGCGTGACACACCTGGAGGCCTGGGGGGCGTGGTGGGTGGAACTGGACCTCTGTTACCCCCCCCTCCATAACAACCCTTGGCCTTTATTCTGGAGCAGCCTTGTTGTCCAGTAAGACTTGTGGTTGCCATCCTGCCTTTTGATGAAACCATGTCAATGTTCCTCCATGTTCCTAAAGAGCGCTGTCCTACACAGCTGTTACATCAGCTAACAGCTGCTTCCACAGCAAGTCACTCTGCAGACTGGCTGTGTGATGAGCTAGCGACTAGACAGGAACTGTAAAACGAGCGGTGTGACGCTCAGGTTCACCCCGTTGGTAGTACGGGTGTGTCCCAGTGAGATTATTACCCGGGTTCTCAACCCTTGACCTTTCTTGAGCCTTCATACTGCATTCAATCTCTCCTCCTCCATCTCTCCTCCTCCAACTCCATCTCTCCTCCTCCTCCTCCATCCTCCTCCATCTCTCCTCCTCCATCTCCATCTCTACTCCTCCATCTCCATCTCTCTTCCTCCATCTCTCCTCCTCCATCTCTCCTCCTCCATCTCTCCTCCTCCTCCATCTCTCCTCCTCCATCTCTCCTCCTCCTCCATCCTCCTCCATCTCTCCTCCTCCATCTCTCCTCCTCCATCTCCATCTCTCCTCCTCCATCTCTCCTCCTCCATCTCCATCTCTCCTCCTCCTCCTCCATCTCTCCTCCTCCATCTCCATCTCTACTCCTCCATCTCCATCTCTCCTCCTCCATCTCTCCTCCTCCTCCATCCTCCTCCATCCTCCTCCATCTCTCCTCCTCCATCTCTCCTCCTCCATCTCCATCTCTCCTCCTCCTCCTCCATCCTCCTCCATCTCTCCTCCCCCATCTCCATCTCTCCTCCTCCATCTCTCCTCCTCCATCTCCATCTCTCCTCTTCCTCCTCCATCCTCCTCCATCTTTCCTCCTCCATCTCCATCTCTACTCCTCCATCTCCATCTCTCCTCCTCCATCTCTCCTCCTCCTCCATCCTCCTCCATCTCTCCTCCTCCATCTGTCCTCCTCCATCTCCATCTCTCCTCCTCCATCTCTCCTCCTCCATCTCCATCTCTCCTCCTCCTCCATCCTCCTCCATCTCTCCTCCTCCATCTCCATCTCTACTCCTCCATCTCCATCTCTCCTCCTCCATCTCTACTCCTCCATCTCTCCTCCTCCATCTCTCCTCCTCCATCTCTCCTCCTCCATCTCCATCTCTCCTCCTCCATCTCTCCTCCTCCATCTCCATCTCTCCTCCTCCATCTCTCCTCCTCCATCTCTCCTCCTCCATCTCCATCTCTCCTCCTCCATCCTCCTCCATCTCTCCTCCTCCATCTCCATCTCTCCTCCTCCATCTCCATCTCTCCTCCTCCATCTCTCCTCCTCCATCTCTCCTCCTCCATCTCCATCTCTCCTCCTCCATCATTACACCTGCTCTTCTCCTCCATGCCTGCCCCATTTCTTCAGTTTTCTCACTCAGACACTAATTCTCTTTTTTTCAAATCACTCTTAACAATGACACTAACAGTCTAACCTTTGTGTTCTCTCTCTCTCTCTCTCTCTCTCTCTCTCTCTCTCTCTCTCTCTCTCTCTCTCTCTCTCTCTCTCTCGTCTTCTCTTAATCTAGGTTGTAGCCGTCTCTATGAAACATGAGCAATGCAAAACAAACAGCCTGGCTCTGCCTTGCATGCAACCGAAATCCTCCGTTCTGAGGGGGTTGATAAAAGCATTGCCCCAGCCTGACGTCGACTGCTTTCCCTGAATCTGCCTGTTCTTCCACATCTGACTGTTGTGTTTCCTTGTGTGGGTGCGGTGGACTACCTCCCTCACTTTTCCCTTCTTGGTCTCCGAGGTCGTGTGTCCATTTAGCGTTTTTTCCCTCGCAGAAAAGCGCTGGCGGGGTGCTGGGTAACGCTTCATCTCAGCAGCTCTTAGCTATAGCTATTAGTTAAAACAATATTTTTGGATATTATCGTCTATCTTAAGCTGTCATTAGCGGACGGTTTCATCTCTCTGACTGTTGAGTGCCTAGCTATCTGAAAAGGAGCGACAGTGACAACACCAGCGCCTTTCTGATAAGTTTACAGATTTTCAACTAGTGGACGCACAAAAAATAAGGAAAAAGGTCGCTGGGTACAGCACATCTCTCCTCACTCGGAACAACTGAAAACAGACGCTAGCGCTCAGAAAAAAACGCTACATGGACACTCAATCTGAGACTCTTGCCTTCACCTGTGTTCTAGCTACTCTGCATTTTGAACCCGAGGCTTTTGTATGACTGGCTTTCGATGTCTGCTGGGACTGAAGTAGTGTGGCCGCTGGCTGTGGGCCCTGTCCTTGGCTCGCTCTGCTCTCCTTTACGTCTGGACTCTGCACCGATGTGGTTTTGTCCGCCATCGGGACACAGGCGGCATCGCCCACATGCACTGGGGCTTTAAAGGACCCCCGCACTCACTCTCTCTCTCTCCTCCTCCTCTGGGAGTCTAGCCACCTGTCTCCTCTTCCTTCGCTCTCTGCACTTGTGTGGTGGCATGCGCAAGAGTCGGTCACCGTGCAGACCACTGGCGTCTGTGTGGACATAGTACACAGCATTATGTCAAACCGGTAGAAACCGGAACGGTTTTGGATGACGGAAATGAAACGTGTCGAGAGTTTGGAGAGTGTGATTGGATGGAGAGTGTGATGGGATAGTCTGTTTTCCCCTCTTGTTTCCTGCTCAGATGATAGCATAACTTATTTTAAATGGTTCCGTGAATATATAGAGATGAAGGACTTCAGTATACCAGTTGACGGTGTGATACCCCTTGCTGTCAGTTTTCTGTCCACTGTCAATGGAATAATAAAAGGTTATTTATTACTGAAGGTCACTTGTTCAGTCACCAAGCAGGAAGTCCTTCTTGGTTGGGGGTGTTAACTAATGTTTCACATTTCATCTAGTTCAGTAAATGCATTCACAGTTCTAGAAAATAGATCAGGAAACTCACACAAAAGTGTCCTATAATTTATTCCGCAAACATTACATCTTGTGCGCGCTTGTGTTAGTACTGTTGTAGATGGCTAGCCTTTGTTCCTGTGTTTGTATATAAGTGTGTGTGTGTGTGTGTGTGGGGGGGGGGGGGGGGGTGTATCCGGGGGGGGTATCCGGGGAAGAGTGTGGGAGGGTGAGTATATAGTGAATTGAAACTTGGAAGGTTGAGAGATGGAGACTTCTGTGTTGTATTGATATCTATGTAAAATACAGTATGCATGTATATACATTATTTAATGTACAGATCATTAAAATGATTGTTTTAATACTTGTAAAAACATTTTATATGTACTATACATCATGACACATTTAAATAGGTACTGCTCTCCCCTACAGATGTGTATAGCTTTATATTTTTTCATGTAAAAAAAACGCTGTATAAAAACTGTACATTTTTTTTAGAATGAGTCAATGTTTTTTATGTCATGTATAAATTCATATTTTTGTATTGCATGTGACTACTATTCTGTAAACACAGTTTCTGTTTTCATCCATGAAAAACAATAAAACGAAGCTTGTCATGTGATTTTGTGGTGATTGTTTCTTAGTAGCTCCAGCTAATGGGTCAGCCATCAAAAATGCAACAGCCCAGGTTAATGTGTTCAGGATTGTGTTATTAATTAATTAACAATTAGATGGGTGTGCATTTTTTGTAAGAGTAGCTACTTATTGCCAGTACATTCTTCATAACCAAGTCAACTTCTCCAACAGCTGGGGAGTCAGGTGGCTGAGCGGTGAGGGAGTCGGGCTAGTAATCTGAAGGTTGCCAGTTCGATTCCCGGCCGTGCCAAATGACGTTGGGTCCTTGGGCAAGGCACTTCACCCTACTTGCCTCGGGGGAATGTCCCTGTATGTGGGTTGTTGTGAAACAACCATCACATGTTGGGAACCTGGGGCCTGTTGCACAAAACTAGGATAAGGGATTAAGCCAGGATATCTTGGTGATCCTGGCTCAATTGATCCGTAATCCGGTTGCACTAAAGATGGATAGGGGGCAGGAGGATATGTTATGGTATAAATTACCATGGAGATTTATTCTGTGGAGCTAGCCTGCTCCAGACCAGGCTAAATTCCAGGATCTATTTAATCTCATCCCTAATGTCAGTCAGCAGTCACCACAAATGGAAACCAATAGTTATTTCACTGCTCACTATACATTGTTATCACATATAACTAGACCCACTGTCATTATTTAAACGTTTGTGATCATTAATTTCAATGATTTTGGATAAAAAATGATTTTTAGATGATGTTGCTATCATTAGATAATTTACAGTTTCCCATAGACTATAAGGCTATATATAAAATGATAGAATATTAGGGCCACAGAGGGGAAAAAAACACAAGTCATAATATTGTAACCAGTTGTTTTAAAGGAGGACAGTTGTTAAAATGACAGATGTGGGGCATTTCGTGAAATTGTACTTCAGTATGGTTTCATAAACAAAGACATGCTGATGTGCCAGAATATTAAGTATCACATTGTCATAAGTATCAAAACTGTAAAAACAATATGTAGCTTTTCTGCAGAAAGAACCAGCCTCATAAATTTATGACTTTATCCTTTTTCTTCAGTGTGGCCCTAGTACTCTGTCATATAAACAAATACACATTCCATATGAATATAAAAACACAATGTGTAACATTATGTTCCTTTATTGAATAAGGACAAAACAAAGCAGGTAAACCATCAGCTCCTTTCGAAACTGAAGTCACAGTGACTCTACAAGATGGAAAGCACAGAATCCAAGCATATTATACAAAATGATACATACACATTCAAAGGTCTGTATATAACACACCCTGCATGTCTGCACACTAAAATAAATGCAGGACAAATCCATACACATCAACTGAACAGACAAATGAATGGATGCAGTAGCCTCCCTGCAGCCTTGTATTACACACAGTATACCGCACAAACATCATAAGAGGCCAAATTCGTAAAAAAACGAACCCAAAAAACCCAAATTCCTCTGCCACCGCAGGACATATTTAACCAAAATTGAAAGCACACATACTAACTAAAATAATTCAACACATATTGGTCCCTCAGCAGCCGACCACTGTCGTCATCAGGGAAGATTGCCGGATTGTCCCAGTCCATGGCTGGTGGCACTCTGGGGGCCCTCTCCTTCCTCAGGCAGGCCACATTGTGGAGGACAGCACAAGCCACAGTAATATCACATGCCCTAACAGGGCTGACCCTTAATTTGTGAAGGCAGTGAAAGCGTGCCTTCAGGAGGCCAAAGGTCATTTCAACTCTGGCCCTGGTCCTGGCATGGGCATGGTTGTAGGCCTGCTGTGCTTCCTGGGGGTCTGTGAAAGGTGTCAGGAGAAAAGGCTGGCAGCCATACCCCCTGTCTCCCAGCAACACACCAGAGAATTCACCTGTCAACACAAAATCTCATCATTACTACCTCATAAACACAGTGATATTCTTGACACAGCCATGATGGTTATAAATAGGGGTTGTGTGGCTTACCTTGTGATAGGCACTGATAGATTTCAGAGGCCCGAAAGATTCTGGAGTCATGGACTGAGCCAGGCCATTTTGCCACAACATTGCTGATCACACAGTCAGCATTGCAGACCATCTGAAATCATAAGATGAGGAATATTACACCAATCAATGCACATCACTGGCAATGCAGAGTGTTCGTCAATGGACAATATCAAAAAGTTATGTTCACCTGAACATTAATGCTGTGAAAGGATTTCCTATTCACAAAATCGGCCTCATGGGCACCTGAGGGGGCTTTTATCCTTATGTGTGTGCAGTCCACTGCACCAATGACATTGGGGAAACCTGTCACACAAAGTAATGAGTATCCTACTATGTGTTAACAGTTGTCCTGTAATTTGTAGATCCTCTTACCTGCAATCCTATAGAACTCCTCTTTGATGTCACAGAGTCTTCTGTGGCCAGGGAAGGAGATGAAGACATCTGCTAATGCTTTGATAGCCAGACACACACTCCTTATTGTGCGGCAAATTGTGGCCTTGTTCAGCTGTTCTGCATCCCCCACTGAGTACAGGAAGGCTCCACTAGCAAAAAAGCGCAAGGCCACACAAACCATTTGCTCCACACTCAGTGCATGGCTCCGTGCAGTGCGGTGCTTAATCCTGGGACCCAGTAGTCTGCATAGATACCTGATGCCATCTGCAGAAAACCTGTATCTTTCATATAGATGGTCATCAGGGAAGGCCAGTGGGTCCAACCGGTCCCTGAAGACCCTTTCTCGCCTGAAGGCTCTCCTCAGCACAAGTGCTTCTTCATCCACCACATCTCGCACGAATGGGCATGCCATTGTCAGAGCAGAAAGGAACACACAATTTTGGGCCTTCATATAGGCTAGTGGCCACACCTGGTGCTGGGGGGGTGGGCAAAAGAGGGCGATGCCTTATAACGATGACTTGGTTGTACTGATTGCTGGGAAAATAAAAAAAACCTTAGAAAGATGCCACCGTCCTGTGTGCTCACAATAAGAGCTCATATGTCATGGCTCACTTGACTTTACGAGAATATACCTAATTTTTATTTTCAGCTGTGTCATCTTCTTGGAGCTGGGGGAGGAAAGAAAAATAATGATTAATACATTTGTGTTACAGTTAGCATACAGTGTACATTGAAGGCATATCTCACCTCCCTCTCAAGTTTTTTTATTTCAAGGTCCAGTTTCCTAATTGTCCTCTTTTTTATTTCGGACTCCAGTGCAAGATTTTCCATCTTTTTCTTCTTGTACTGAATGTCTATGTCTGCCAGTTCTATTTGGCGCCGGAGGTGGTTGCCATACAACTTTCTGATAGCTTGTGAGCTCTGTGAACACAATACAATTAGCGCAGCTGGAATTTGGCAGGATGTGGTGTCCTTTTATTAATACGCACTATGTTGCCAGGCTGGTTTTCCCACTGTATAGCATCTGGGTCCTGTAAAAGAAATTAGATTTTTTGATTTTGATGAGGACTCCTCACCATTGTAGAGTAAATAGTACTTTCACAGTCTTAACATGATACCTCATGCCTTCTGGAATCCAGAGAGATGGTCTCCTCCTCATCATCGTCTCCATCATGTGCTGTTGCTGCTGCACTGGGGCCTTCACCCTATCACATTTAATCGGATTCATATTGAAGCTAGTAGACAAGACATGCCAGGCCTACAGTATGCCTTTGATGGAGTACTCACTGGATCAGCATCGTCTGGTGCTTGTGCTGGTGGCTCTAACAGGAACACAGTGCTGCCAGACACTGCAAGGCAATAGGTAAACCAAAGTCAGACAGTCCAAATTGATTCAATATGAATGTGGTTGTATCCCATGTAGAGATGGAAGGACATACCTTGAATGAAGCGGGTGGCATCTTGGGAGGAACCTATGCTCGTCTCTTTCCCCCCAGGGATCCCCTCTAAGACGGGCCTGCCTTTATTTAGCTCCAAGGCCATGTCCTCTGCTGGGGTAAGGTCAGCCTTTGGTGACCCACCACCCGTGCCTTGTCTGTGGGTATTCTTTTTCACTGCTAAAACAGTACAGACAATGTGTGAGCAGGCACCTTCTGGGTACAATATATGCTTGTGCTTTGTTAAATATTAGTCAGGGACCATACCATTCTGCAGAATGTTCTTGTATTTGATTTTGACCTGCTGCCATGTCCGTTTTGGCCCGTTCATGTTTAATCTACACACACACACACATATTTAATGGAGTCACACTGCAAAAAATTACTTGGTATTTTTGTCTTGTTTTCAGTAAAAATATCAAAAAATTTATCATAGCTTTATACAGTGTGATGGAGTTACTTTACACAATTTCACTCATATCTGCAGTGCATTTCAATAAAAAATTTAACCGTTTCATAATTACAGTACAACTGCATTTTTGGAGATGTGAATTAAATATTTGAATTGTAATTGTGATGTTTCAGCGGAGCGGTGAGTATGTAATTGTGCACTACTTACGCATTCAGGCGGTCTGCAATACTTTGCCACGCTTTTTCTCTTTGCTTTATCACTGTGGCGGTGTTGCCTTTCTTCTTAATTATATCTTTTACCTCCTCGTATGCCTCCATGAGGATTTGTGCTTCCGACGGGGAAAAGTACGCGGCTCTAGTTGCCATGGTAAATCAGTTAATCTGTGATCTGTGGCGGGGTCTATTTGAGTGAGCCGTGAGCGCGCACCTATCCAGGATTGGTTTCACCTGGCTTAATGAATCCGTGTCTGCTCATCCTGGCTTGGTCTTTGTGCAACCAATTAAGCCTGGACGCACATGTTTTGGCTTCATTGAGCTCAGCTGAGTCATTTATCCCGGATGTCTTAATTCTACTTTTGTGCAACAGGCCCCTGTTCTTATCAGAACTGAGAGCCCTTATCAGAGCTGAGATGCTGTAAAAACACACAGATTGCTGCCTTATGCCTGGTGTGACAGAAGCAATAGACTTGCAGGGCTAACTGAGGCTCTGACCACAAACAGGATCCTTTAAAACAGGCAACATTTTGATGCAAGGAGTTAACTGAAGAGAGTATGTCTCATCAACAATCCTTCTTCAAACCGGTAAAAATCAACAACTCTACTTTTACTATTGTTGTCATAGCCTGTAGGCTATAATAAAATCTTCAGTTTTAAAAATGTTCATCAAAGTTACCCTTGAATTGTTTTATCAGTTTAATGGCTGTATGAACTAAACCAGTCATTAATTTATGACAGAACCGAAAATACTTTTAACACCTCACTGAAACATTTCTCTGTGGCAGTTACAAAACCTGTGTAACCACTTTGTTTGGTTCCCAGGCTTTGCCATTCAAAGGCCACATACAAGGTGGCCTGTCTGAGGGAAAGTGTGTGACTGTGACTGGCAGAGTCATGCCTGCGGCCCCAAAGTAGGTCTGCTCAGTACATGTAGTCACAGTACATCCACTGCTGGCCAGTACAGGCAACTATACATCATAGTTTACCTTTCATCACTCAATGTCCGGTTTGGGGTTCACACACCAAGAGCAGCGAAGCGATAACTGACACACACATATGTGCGCGTATGCACAACGATTGTTCCGAAACTTTGTTTTGATGACGCTTTCATGGTTTCCTTTGAGTTGATTTGAGTTTTGATCTTATTTCCGACGTCTAGCTTTCATGTGAATCTGCTTTGTGGCTCCGGTGGAAATGTCGACATAGCGCTCCACTTTATTGCCCGGTATGAAGGCCACACGGACGTTGTGGTGTGCAACACTTTCCACAACTCCCAGTGGGGTCCGGAGGAGCAGAAGGGAGCGATGCCTATTGCCCGAGGAGCAGAGTTTACCTTGACGTTCCTGGTCACGCGCGACTCGTACTCGGTTTGTAACCGTCACCCAAAAATCTTTGAGTGTGTAGCTAGTCTGTGTGCACAGGCTGTCCTCTGTGTCTGGGCTACTGATTTACTGTAACACTGAAACGTCAAGGTGGTTGTGAATGGGGCCCACTTCCTGGAATATCTACACCGTCTTTCTGCATCCAGAGTGAACACCATCTCTGTGGATGGAGGACTGGAGGTCCACTCCATCTCCTTCCAGAGCCCTCAGGTGAGTTAAGGCCCAGATGGAAGCTCACAAAAGCTGGATATCTCCAATATTTTCAGTGAGACATTATGGGAATCATGTTTGTTTCACAGGGTGAAAGGCGCCAAAATCATTTGAGATCTCAACAAAACAGGCAAAAATCTTCTCAGTGGCGTAAAAAAGCACAGGTACAGCATAGGTAAACCCGTTCTTCATGAGTGGGTTACTGTCATCTTGAGAGTTGAATGATTATTGTTATTCTATTTAGTTTGATCGCAGATTATGTTTTTCAGGTTTATCCGCCGGTCTTTGGAGCCATGGGAATCTCTCCAGTAGGTAGTATTTGACTCCTTATACGAGAATATGTAAAAGCGAATAGATGAGTGGAATTAGAATCCGTCATTATGCATTTGAGTCATTTTTACTTCATTTTTATTGTAATGTTATGTTCCAGGCTCCTCCTGCATACAGCCCTCAGCCCTCCTATGTAAGTACTTATCATGCACACGGGAGATGGCAACATACCTCTCTCCATAACATTTACATTTACATGTAGTCATTTAGCAGACGCTCTTATCCAGAGCGACTTACAGTAAGTACAGGGACATTTCCCCGAGGCAAGTAGGGTGAAGTGCCTTGCCCAAGGACACAACGTCATCTGGCACGGCCGGGAATCAAACTGGCAACATTCATAAGAGGAAATTGTGTAACCCTGCATCAGATATCTGGATGATGATGCTTTTCAAATTGTTGCCCTCAGGCTGTGCCATATAAAAGCATAATGCCAGGTGGACTTCACCCTGGAAAAAACCTCACAGTGCAAGGCTTGGTCAACCACAATGCTAACGGGTGGGTGGGGCTTCCTCATTCGATGCATGAAATCCTTCATCCTGCCATGTACATTAGAATGCAGGAATAGCTCTCTCATTCCCTATACAAGCAGTTACACTTATCCAATTTTGCATATCTAATGCAAACAGCATGTGGATAACCTATGGGTGGACGTTGTTCACTATATCAACCTTGAACCTTGTTATCTCAGGTGGAGTCTAAACCTGCGCTTCAACTCTGGGATAGCCCTTCACTTTAACCCCCGCTTCTCTGAGAACACAGTGGTGATGAACAGTCTCCTGCAAGAGCAGTGGGGTCCGGAGGAGAAGCCAGGGATCATGCCTTTCCACAGAGGACACCCCTTCACGGTACAGTCTCCACTTTACCTGTCTGATTAAAGAAAGTAATATAGATATATTCAGAACACTTTTTTTATTCACAAAAAACTAAAACAATACAGTGTGTAATTGAGCTCATGCCTCAATGGGGCCTCTGGAGAGCACACAGCCCCTCCTCGCGATCTGTGTTTCAGGTGACCATCTCATGTGACGCCCAGTGCTACAAGGTGTTTGTGAACGGCATCCACACTTGCAACTACAACCACCGCTACTCCGTCCTGCAGGATGTGGACATCCTGGAGGTGTCTGGAGACCTGAGCCTGACCTCTGTCATGGTCTGAAGACCACAAGAGTCACAACAGAACCATGCATGGAGAATTATTAACCACCAAAAAAATCTGCTTCACAATAATTATGTTAGATCAGTCAGGAAATGCTTGATACTTGTGAGAAATGTGTTGTTTTTGACCTGAGTTGATATCACAGTGACCATGTAGAATATCCACACATGCCTGTATATGTGAACATTCTTATTATCTATAAAAACATGTAATGTTTCTTGTTGACCAATGGGTTTATTTATGGGTGTATTGTTCTGTACTTGATACAATCTAGGATTTTTTGTATTGCTTCAACTGGTGCTCATACACTGCACTCAGCCAGTGCCGTTTTCACATTTATTTTTTATAAATGAATCAATTATTTCGCTCCTTAGGGACCGTTGTGTAGTATAATAGAAACGAAACACCAAGTTTCCTCTTCACAGCAAGTGCACGTGTACATTACTACCTGTAGGGGGCGTAACAGTACAGATGCAGCCAGCAAAGAGTTATGCTTGCAGATGAACTGTAGAACAAATGTGCCTCTTTGTTTTAAATGCTTTCCAGTTAAGATCTGCATGGTCTATTCAACGTGAATATTTTAAATGGGCATAACGTCATAATTTCTCCAAGGAAGGACGGGCATATTCAGGCCAAGATGTTATGTTTGTATGTTATGTTTTCTGCGTTTATTCAGCTCCGTTTACTGGAGACCCAGATCGACCGTGCATTCCAGTGTTTTCACATTCACATCTGAGGTCAAACGAGCAGGCGCCGGTCAAATTCGTTTATTCAACACTTACAATACTGACGGTCATGTCCCCAATTGTGCTATTTAAATGAGATTACAAACAAGATTGGGCACAGTTAGAATAGAAGGACAGATACAATCAGACAAATTTACACGAGAAGTTACATAACCGAATACCAATATCTTGCATTAACGGTGGCGGGAGTATTGAAGCAAATTATTCATACGTGGACTTCTCCCTCAAAACGCATTCTCTAACTACTGTGATTATGGTTAGTTTGAGACCGGAATGTAATATTCAATCCATAGTTAACCGTGACATCACCCGTTTGTTATCTAAAGCCTGTCATTGATGAAAACAGTAGAGGCCCAATCCGTCTATACTAGTCCATGCACAGGTCTGAGGGGCGCAGGCGCAGTGGCGGCCCCTCACACAAGCATCAGAGCCTGCTTCATTGAGGAGGATTCAAACTTCCGGCAGTGTCATGGCGACATGGTGTGTCTGATAAAAGAAAGAAAAAAATAAGCCATCCCCGTGAACAGCGGTATTTGAAGGTTAACGGGTTGCAAATTGCAGAGGAACCATTATTTATACGGAGGTTTCCAGTGGCCCGTTGCGGCTCCAACCCGGCCGGCCATGGCGGCTCAGAAGCCCATGGAATGGGTTCAGGCCGTTATTACCAGATTCGACGAGCAGGTATGAAGAATATCATATCGCATCACAAATTAAACCCTCCTCTTTTACGTGAACGTTTACTTAGCGAGCGGTTTTGCGACCTGATTATTTGGTGAAAGGTGTCCTGTCATGACTAGTGGTTTTGTGACCATCCATGAATTATAGCTCGTCTGTTCCCAGCACACAGCTAGCTAGCTACTCCTGCAGCCCCGCATCATCATCACACTGGACTGGGAAGCGGATGACAGCGAGAGAGTGAGGGGAGGGAAAGAGAGGGGATGGGAGGGGGGGGGGTGGGCAAACATACGAACAATGTAGCTGAAAGGCTGTGAAATCTGATTTAAAAGCCCACTTTACAATACCACGAGGATGTTGCCTTGATATACAAACAAAGGAGTTCACTAAGCACGCCTCTCTCTGTCAGGAGGAACTAGCCTGCTATAAAGCACAATGCTATGCTAAGCAAGCAGAATGATACAAACCCAGTTTGTTGATGCTTTAGCCAGCTAGCTAGCTAATGTATGGGGAATGACGGCCAGTTACATGTCTAACTAGTCGCTGTATTGGTAGTAGATATTCTTCTCCGTGAAGGAACACTATGATGAGAAATATAGTTTCAGCATTGATTTATCGACACGCTTTGTGACTGTTGTCAATGTGGACACATTGTAGCTAGCTGGGCCTGTTATATATGTAGCTAAACCTTCTGTTCTCATCTGACGAGCTATCGGAACAGTATTGTCTATTAGGCTGAAGATCACAAATGACAACAGCACTTCCTTCTCCAGTTAAATCTATAGTGATATGAGATACTTATGTGGCAAGTGTAGCTGTGTGGTCGGGTATTGACACACCTGACTTGCATAATGTCCACAGTCATACCAGGACATTTAAAACGTTGTCCAATTGAAGGTCCATTCAGTCATTTATTAACCAATGCCATGCATGTACTGCATGCCAGCGTGTGAATACAAGCTGTATGTTTGAGAATGTGTCTATGCTGCCAGGTAATGCTAGTCATGTTCAGCCCTCTTGTTTTGAGTATTTAGTTATTCTTTATTATCGTTTCTCAGGGAAAGGTTGCCACCAATATAGGTTAGAAACTCCATTCACTTTTATGAAACAAAGTCAGCTTTGTCAAAATGCTAGCAGAGCTGAAGTCAGCAGTGCTAGTAGGCTATCGTTGTCATTTGCATCCCGGCATGATTTCCTCAACAATTCAGGCTTGATGTTGGGAATATAGAAACAGCAGTCCCTCAAACACACAAGCCTGTCTTTGCTGTATATATCTACGCTGTGTTTCGCTATACTGTGTGTATCTACGCTGTGTATTTATGCTGTGTGTAACTATGCTGTATGTATTTATGCTGTGTGTATCTATGCTGTGTGTATCTATGCTGTATGTATTTATGCTGTGTGTAACTATGCTGTATGTATTTATGCTGTGTGTAACTATGCTGTATGTATTTATGCTGTGTGTATCTATGCTGTGTGTAACTACACTGAGCTAGGCAGCTTCTGTTTATAACTGGAGGCTCCAGGCTAGACCAGAGTGGTCAAGTGCAGTATTAAGTTTTAGTCTTCAGCCCTACTACTGACAGCCCAACCGACCGTGTGGGCCGGGCGGGGCTGATCGTACTGTAATTATAGAGATTATTCTTAAGCTACTTAAAAAAAATGTTACCGCTAAACACACACAGGAGTCTAATCACAAAATAGGATTGTGTTTTTTGCGCAGTCAGATCACTCAGATCTGACCATGCGTGTTTCTGCTGCCGAGGTCTTTCTAACCATTAAGATCTGGATGTTTGTAACGCTGCTTATCGCCTCTGACCTGGAAGGAGATGCTCGGCCATGTGAAGAGACACGGGTCTGTTAGAGGGAATCTGCCATGCCAGCCCGTTAAGGGCCCTGAACCCACGTGTGGCCTCACACCAGCTGTGGGTTAAACATGTTGTGTCTGTCCGGTATTCCTGTTCTTAAGAGCCATGAGCGAGGCTTCTGGAACTCCGTAGAGGGAAACGTCTTCTTCCTGTCTGCCCTCTCAGCTTGGGCCACACCCTCTTTGCTTGGGCCACACCCTCTGTGCTTGGGCCACACCCTCTTTGCTTGGGCCACACCCTCTCGGCTTGGGCCACACCCTCTCTTCTTGGGCCACACCCTCTTTGCTTGGGCCACACCCTCTCTTCTTGGGCAACACCCTCTCTGCTTGGGCCACACCCTCTCTTCTTGGGCCACACCCTCTTTGCTTGGGCCACACCCTCTCTTCTTGGGCAACACCCTCTCTGCTTGGGCCACACCCTCTCTGCTTGGGCCACACCCTCTCGGCTTGGGCCACACCCTCTCGGTTTGGGCCACACCCTCTCGGCTTGGGCCACACCCTCTCGGTTTGGGCCACACCCTCTCGGTTTGGGCCACACCCTCTCGGCTTGGGCCACAGCACTCATGAGGGGATGAGTTTCAGTCTGTGCCACTGGAACACAGTGGGTCTGTGTCTCTTGGCCTGGTCTGAATATGGATGTCAACAAACCAAACTCTGTATGCCTGTGTTCCTGTGTGTGTGTTCCTGTGTGTGTGTGTGTGTGTGCTCAGGTATCAGGATTTTCTTATCTGTCCGCTCCTAGACAGGAGCAGATCCTCTGGTGACCTGTGGTAGAGGTCAGGGGTCATGCCCCCCTCCCCCATGCCGTGTGGCCGTGTGGAGCCCCTGTGATTGGCTGCTATGGTGGTCCCCTGTGATTGGCTGCTGTGGTTGAGAGGTGGGGTCAGCCTGGGGCCACGGAGCAGCTGATGTTCTGTCGTCTGATGCTGCCCTCAGGAGGGCGGACCGAGCCTGCCTACAGCCCTCCATGTTTACTTCCTGTGTGGGCGGAGCAGACAGAGCCTGCCTACAGCCCTCCATGTTTACTTCCTGTGTGGGCGGAGCAGACAGAGCCTGCCTACAGCCCTCCATGTTTACTTCCTGTGTGGGCGGAGCAGACAGAGCCTGCCTACAGCCCTCCATGTTTACTTCCTGTGTGGGCGGAGCAGACAGAGCCTGCCTACAGCCCTCCATGTTTACTTCCTGTGTGGGCGGAGCAGACAGAGCCTGCCTACAGCCCTCCATGTTTACTTCCTGTGTGGGCGGAGATGCAGCCACTCGTCTGTCCTGTCTGTTAGGGTTAGCAGGGTTAACTCTGTCACTGGAGCCCAGCCGGGACCACTCTCCTCACCTGGCTGCTCTCATTACTGTTAGTCTGATGGACGCAATGGAACAATGACTGTTACTGAAGTTTGGAGTGATAATGGTTATTCACATCCTCAAACAAGTTGATTGCCTTTTACATTCTGTTTACGGAGCTTCTAACATGAATTCGTGCTTCAGTAAGTTGTGATTTTGGACACCTGTCAGTCAGGATTGAATGCACATAACTAAGGCTGAGGTTTGACTGTGTGCCTCCAGCTTCCTGTCAAGGTGGGCCAGCAGAACACACACACCAAGGTCAGTACGGAACACAACAGGGAATGTCTCATCCACATCTCCAAGTACAAGTTCTCCTTGGTCATCAGCGGCCTCACTAACATCCTGAAGAATGTCAACAACATGGTGAGTGTGTGTGTGCGTGAGGGCCGTTGTGTGTATTTACTGGGTATGTTGACAGCTTTGTACAGTCTAAGTCCAGTAGCGAAGCTGTCTAACCTGGTTCGTCCTCTCTTCCTTAGAGGATATTTGGGGAGGCGTCGGAGAAGAACCTTTATCTCTCTCAGCTCATCATCCTGGACACACTGGAGAAGTGCCTTGCGGGGGTAAGATCTGTCTCTCTTCCCCCCTCCATCCTGTCCAGGCCTCTGCCTGTCTGTGGAGGTTGTTAGGAGAGTCCCCTGGCTCCTCTGATCCTCCTCCGTGCAGATGTGTTCTCTCACTGCCCACTCCTCCAGATTGCTTTTCCAGGTGTTTCCACGGTCTCTTATGGGATATCTCGCCATTTCTGGAATCTTTTATTTGCTGCGACCAGAAGCTCAATAGCTCGCTCTGCCGGCCGGCCAGTCTCTCCTCTCCTCATAACCTCTCCTCCTAACCTCCTCCTCCTAACCTCCTCCTCCTAACCTCCTCCTCCTAACCTCCTCTCCTCCTAACCTCCTCCTCATAACCTCCTCTCCTCCTCTCCTCCTAACCTCCTCTCCTCCTCCTCCTAACCTCCTCCTCATAACCTCCTCTCCTCCTAACCTCCTCTCCTCCTAACCTCCTCCTAACCTCCTCCTCCTAACCTCCTCTCCTCCTAACCTCCTCTCCTCATAACCTCCCCTCCTCCTAACCTCCTCTCCTCCTAACCTCCTCTCCTCCTAACCTCCTCTCCTCCTCCCTCAGCAACCTAAGGACTGTCTGCGTCTGGATGAGACCATGCTGGTGAAGCAGCTGTTACCAGAGATCTGCCACTTCATCCACACGTACCGCGAGGGCCACCAGCACGCAGCCGAGCTGCGCAGCTCTGCCTCAGGGGTGCTCTTCTCTCTCAGCTGCAACAACTTCAACGCTGTGTTCAGCCGCATCTCCACCAGGTAACCACTAACCATGGAGGTTTAGGAAGCATTTGGTCACAAAGCACACCCCCCATGTCCTATTTGGTTTTGAGGCAGAATGTGTTCTCCCTGTGGAGCCTGTATGATGTGGCTGACTGACCAGGGATTGAGACAAAGAAGTATTAACCTGTTACTAAAACATGAGGCCAGGATCGGCTGAACTCAGTGATGCCTCTGCACAGCGCTAACTCTGAAAGCTTTGCTCAGTCAACCAAGTTATTCAGTTTCAGTCCCACACAAGTACAGAACACCTCTGTGTGGATGATGGTGGTCTGTGTGAATGATGGTGGTGTATGTGGATGACTGGTCTGTGTGGATGATGGTGGTCTGTGTGGATGATGGTGGTCTATGTGGATGACTGGTCTATGTGGATGAGTGTGTGGATGATGGTGGTCTGTGTGGATGATGGTGGTCTGTGTGGATGATGGTGGTCTGTGTGGATGATGGTGGTGTATGTGGATGACTGGTCTATGTGGATGAGTGTGTGGATGATGGTGGTCTGTGTGGATGATGGTGGTCTGTGTGGATGATGGTGGTCTGTGTGGATGATGGTGTGGATGATGGTGGTCTGTGTGGATGATGGTGGTCTGTGTGGATGAGTGTGTGGATGATGGTGGTCTGTGTGGATGATGGTGGTCTGTGTGGATGAGTGTGTGGATGATGGTGGTCTGTGTGGATGATGGTGGTCTGTGCTCCAGGTTACAGGAGTTAACTGTCTGTTCTGAAGACACGGTGGACGTCCATGACATCGAGCTGATCCAATACATCAACGTGGACTGTGCCAAGCTTAAAAAACTCCTCCAAGGTACTGTGGTAACATCTCCTCAAGAGGCTCTCCCTAGTTTGGTTCTTCCGTAGATCAGAAATCCCGAGGTCTTGTTTGGCCGGTTTGGTGCCTCGTAGATGTGTCAGTGTTCCTCAGTGTCTCCTCTCCTGCTGCAGAAACCGTGTTTAAATTCAAGTCCTTGAAGAAACCAGCCCAGCTGAGTGTTATCAACAGTCTGGAGAAGGTGAGTCTCTGCAGAGCTCCTGTTCCTCTAACAGTCCCACCCAGCTCCCTGCAGGGCTGCACCGGGCTGCACGTGTGTGGGGGTACAGATGATGAGAGGTGTGTGTGTGTCCTCCAGGCCTTCTGGAACTGGGTGGAGAACTACCCTGATGAGTTCACCATGCTGTACCAGCGCCCGCAGACGGACATGGCTGGTGAGTGGAGTACAGCACACCTCGGGCCACTGTGTCACCTGTCACTTATGTCACCTGTCACCAGGTGACTTCTGGGGCTGAGGCTGATACTGTGTGTGTGTGCTCCAGAGTGTGCAGAGAAGTTGTTTGACCTGGTGGACAGCTTTGCGGAGAGTGCTAAGAGGAAGGCAGCAGTGTGGCCCCTGCAGATCATCCTGCTCATCCTCTGTCCTGACATCACCCAGGACCTCTCCAGGGAGCCCTTGGACGACTCCAAAGTCAACAAGGTCACACACACTCTCTCTCTCTCACACACACGCACACACACGTAGGACAGACAACTGTTCCCATCCTTACAGGACTTTGTATGTTCCATACAGGCTGCTCTAGATCCCTGTCCCCCTCTGTGCCGTGGTGTGTGTGTGTGACGTGCTGTGTGTGTGTCCTTCAGAAGCTGTTCCTGGACAGCCTGCGGAAGGCGCTAGCAGGGCAGGGCAGCAGCAGGATGCTCACAGAGAGTGCTGCCATCGCCTGCGTGAAGCTCTGCAAAGCCTCCACATACATCAACTGGGAGGACCACTCCATCATCTTCCTGCTGGTGCAGTCCATCGTGGTGGACCTCAAGGTTGGTCTCACACACACACATGCACACACACCCTGATAGGCCCTCCTAGCCAGGCTAGTGTTTCAGGGGTCCCTCCTAGCCAGGCTAGTGTTTCAGGGGTCCCTCCTAGCCAGGCTAGTGTTTCAGGGGTCCCTCCTAGCCAGGCTAGTGTTTCAGGGGTCCCTCCTAGCCAGGCTAGTGTTTCAGGGGTCCCTCCTAGCCAGGCTAGTGTTTCAGGGGTCCCTCCTAGCCAGGCTAGTGTTTCAGGGGTCCCTCCTAGCCAGGCTAGTGTTTCAGGGGTCCCTCCTAGCCAGGCTAGTGTTTCAGGGGTCCCTCCTAGCCAGGCTAGTGTTTCAGGGGTCCCTCCTAGCCAGGCTAGTGTTTCAGGGGTCCCTCCTAGCCAGGCTAGTGTTTCAGGGGTCCCTCCTAGCCAGGCTAGTGTTTCAGGGGTCCCTCCTAGCCAGGCTAGTGTTTCAGGGGTCCCTCCTAGCCAGGCTAGTGTTTCAGGGGTCCCTCCTAGCCAGGCTAGTGTTTCAGGGGTCCCTCCTAGCCAGGCTAGTGTTTCAGGGGTCCCTCCTAGCCAGGCTAGTGTTTCAGGGGTCCCTCCTAGCCAGGCTAGTGTTTCAGGGGTCCCTCCTAGCCAGGCTAGTGTTTCAGGGGTCCCTCCTAGCCAGGCTAGTGTTTCAGGGGTCCCTCCTAGCCAGGCTAGTGTTTCAGGGGTCCCTCCTAGCCAGGCTAGTGTTTCAGGGGTCCCTCCTAGCCAGGCTAGTGTTTCAGGGGTCCCTCCTAGCCAGGCTAGTGTTTCAGGGGTCCCTCCTAGCCAGGCTAGTGTTTCAGGGGTCCCTCCTAGCCAGGCTAGTGTTTCAGGGGTCCCTCCTAGCCAGGCTAGTGTTTCAGGGGTCCCTCCTACCGTGTGTGTGTCGTCCCTCCAGGCGCTGCTCTTCAACCCCCCTAAGCCCTTCTCTCGAGGAGCGGGCAGCCAGAACGCAGACGTGGACCTCATGATCGACTGCTTCGTGTCCTGCTTCCGGATTAACCCCCACAACAACCAGCACTTTAAGGTCCGTGGCCTGCATGCGCTCTTACTGGCCTGGTTACAGCGCTGCAGAAACAGCCCTCAGAGCTGGGCCAGAATCATTACACGTCAAGCTTCAGTTCGAGATGGAAAATGCAGGGAATGGGGTAGATTTATGAAGCGTGTTTGTAAGCTTTTCTCCTCCCTCCCTCCCTCCAGGTCTGCCTTGCATCTTCATCTCCTCCCACGTTTCACTTCGTCCTGGTCAACTCTCTGCACAGAATCATCACCAACGTGAGTCTGCACACACACTGTAGCATGTCGCTAATGCAGGGCTAGGAGAGACTGCTGTCTCTCTGGGTGCCATCCCTGAAGAGGGAGGATGTGCTGCAGACGTGCGTGGTCCCTCTCTGTAAGCGCTCCTTCACCCAGAGCTCTTCCTGTCTCTCAGCCGGAGTCACAGGCTGCCTTTGCTCTCCCGTGTCTCGGTGCTGGAGACGGGAGGAGAGGACGGCCATCTTGCTTTCTCCCCTCCAGGCACACCTCTCCTCCTCCCTCACCCCTCTTCTTCCTGAGGGAGGCTGGGAGGGGGAGGGTGTGACCAGTCATGGAGGGGGAGGGTGTGACGAGGCTGGGAGGGGGAGGGTGTGACGAGGCTGGGAGGGGGAGGGTGTGACGAGGCTGGGAGGGGGAGGGTGTGACGAGGCAGGGAGGGGGAGGGTGTGACGAGGCAGGGAGGGGGAGGGTGTGACGAGGCAGGGAGGGTGTAACAGTCTGCTCTTCTCCTCCAGTCTCCTCTGGACTGGTGGCCCAAGATCGACGCTGTGTACTGCTACTCCGGAGAGCTCCGCTCCATGTTCTCAGAGACGCTGGCCCGCGTCATGCAGACCTGCAGCACCCACGCACCGCTCCGCATGACTCCGGTGAGTTACCCCCACCCAGGCCCTCTGCCCTGCCCCACCCAGGCCCTCTGCCCTGCCCTAACGAGGCCCCCTGCCCTGCCCCACCCAGGCCCTCTGCCCTGCCCTAACCAGGCCCTCTGCCCTGCCCTAACCAGGCCCTCTGCCCTGCCCCACCCAGGCCCTCTGCCCTGCCCTAACGAGGCCCTCCGCCGTGCCCTA
Source organism: Osmerus mordax (assembly GCF_038355195.1). Lineage (NCBI taxonomy): Eukaryota > Metazoa > Chordata > Actinopteri > Osmeriformes > Osmeridae > Osmerus > Osmerus mordax. The sequence goes on along the minus strand of NC_090068.1, from coordinate 14,083,669 downwards.
ACCAGGCCCTCCGCCCTGCCCTAACCAGGCCCTCCGCCCTGCCCTAACCAGGCCCTCTGCCCTGCCCTAACCAGGCCCTCCGCTTGATCAGTTCTTTGGGCGTCTGTGAAGACCTGTGACATTGCTCGTAAAGAGGGCTGTATTGCTAGGATCTGATTGGTTCACTTGTCGTTTTGTTTGGGTGCGTGTGGGGCATCTTGCTCTCATCTCTTTGTATGTCTGTGTGTGAGAGTATGTGTCTGCCTGTCTGGTGGAAGTGCAGCACGGCCTAGTGACCTCTCTGACTACACTGACACAGTGGTGCTTTGTCTCTGCCTCCTCTCTCCTCCTCCTTCTCTCTCCTCCTCCTCCTCTCTCCTCCTCCTTCTCTCTCCTCCTCCTCCCCCTCTCTCTTTTCTTCCCCCTTTCATTGGCCTTTGATCTGGGCTGCTGTTGCTCATGCGCTCAGATGCCAGCCAGTCACTGTTTAGCATGGCAGTGGGCTGCTGTTGCTGTAAGTATAACTGCCCCCCCCCCTCCTAAAACCCTCCCTTCCTCTTGACCTCTGCGGCTGACCCCACAGTAAACTGAGAGCCCCTTGCTCCTCCACATCCTCTGTCCTGGGTTCAAGTCTGCCTGCGCCCCCCCAACCCTGTCATCTGAATGTTAGCTGGTTAGCCGAGATGGTAAAAGTACACATCCTTCACTCAAGTAGAAGTACAGATACTCATGTTTAAAAAGACGGTCGTCCTCCATTTGTTTTTCACGTTTGACAAAGTCACGTTTGATTAAAAAAAGGAAAGAAAAAGGAAATCACTTACAAAATTTCTCACCCCAAAAAAACTTTGGATTATGTTAAAAATCAGTTAAAACTGTCTGTCTTTATGTTTGTGGTCTTCCACTGTTTTTAAAATCGATTAAGATTTCAAATAAAATCTTCTAGTGCGTCCTTCGCGTAGGTGTGTTAGCCGTGCTAGCCGTGCTAGCCGTGCTAGCCGTGCTAGCCGTGCTAGCCGTGCTAGCCGTGCTAGCCGTGCTAGCCGTGTTAGCCGTGCTAGCCGTGCTAGCCGTGCTAGCCGTGCTAGCCGTGCTAGCCGTGTTAGCCGTGCTAGCCGTGCTAGCCGTGCTAGCCGTGCTAGCCGTGCTAGCCGTGCTAGTCGTGCTAGCTAGAACACGGCCCGGGCCTTCTCCTTCAGTGTCTTAGCTCCACGCTGTCAGCCTGGCTGCAGAGCCAGCCAGCCAGCCCTAGTCTGGAGGTTCTCCAGGGTGCTGTGAAGGCCCTGGAGAACCTCCAGCCCTAGTCTGGAGGTTCTCCAGGGTGCTGTGAAGGCCCTGGAGAACCTCCAGCCCTAGTCTGGAGGTTCTCCAGGGTGCTGTGAAGGCCCTGGTGGGCTGGTTCCTCTCCCGGCAGATGGAGGGTGGAGAATTGAACGATCATCTGCCAGATTAGGTGGAGGATTTAGCTGGGAGAGACAGCTGGAAAATACAATCTGGTACAGTCTAACATGGAGCTGTTGGTTGATAGATCTGTCTTACGATGTAATCTTCCTCCTTTACATCTGTGTGTCTGTCTGTGTGTGTGTGTCTGTCTGTGTGTGTGTGTGCGTGTGTATATGAGCCGTAACAGTGCAGGTGTGAGGTCCAGAGTCAGTCAGCCTGTTGTTCTCCTGCTGTTTCTTTCTTGATGAAACAGTGTTTCTCTCCTGGTGGGGTTGTTTCCCTGCTGTGACCCCTGACCCATGTCTCTCCTGATGGTTCTCACCACAGTCCTGTGATGTGGAGGGCCTCTGGTGTTCATCTCTGCTGCGTGCGGGGGGAGTGTGGAGAGATGCTGTCTGTCTTCTGTCGCTCCTCCTCCTCTCCCTCTCCTCTTCTCTCGTCCTGTTCCATTACACACTCCTTCTTAAACTTCTCTCTTTCTGTGTGTGTGTGTGTGTGTCACAGAGTTTGACCTTCAAGGAGAAGATGACAAGTCTGAAGTTCAAAGAGAAGACCACCGATCTGGACAACAGAAGCCACAAGTACCTTCTGCTGGTCCTGGTCAAACTCATCCATGCTGACCCCAAGCTCATGCTGCATGTTAGTCCACCTCTCTCCTCAGCTACTCCGTATCCCTGAGTCCTTAGAGAGGGAAAGTCAAAGTTTGGTTTAAGGGATAATCATGTTTAAGCCTGCTAGGTCAGGTTTGGACAGGAGAGGTTTCGCTAAGTGGTCTTGTTTAATAATTATCATAATCATAAGTGGCTGGTAATCTGTTTTAGGGTTAGAACCTTGATATAGCAGGAGCGGAAGGCCTAGTAATCCAGCCTGTGTTTGTTCAGTCATGTTTGGACATGCCTGTGTGTCTGTAAACATGTTTACCTGGATTTGTTTACGTGTGTGTGTTAGAACCCGGGCAAGCAGGGTCAGGAGACCCAGAGCAGCACAGTGGAGCTGGTCACAGGACTGGTGCAGCTGGTGCCTCTAGCCAGCATGGGAGACATCTCCCAGGAAGCCATGGAGGTGAGACTCTCACACACACACACACACACACACACACACACACACACACACACACACACACACACACACACACTACACAACTGTATACAGGTACTATACAACTGTAGTTACTGATATACACCAGCAGATGTCCCGAGACTTATCACTGCTGCTTTATCTGATAGGCTCTCCTGGTCCTGCATCAGCCAGAGAACATCGAGCTGTGGAACCCAGATGCACCCATCGAAACCTTCTGGGACATCAGGTACCATCACAGAGACAGTTCCATAACTCACCTCAGGTACCAGAGACAGTTCCATGACTCACCTCAGGTACCAGAGACAGTTCCATAACTCACCTCAGGTACCAGAGACAGTTCCATAACTCACCTCAGGTACCAGAGACAGTTCCATAACTCACCTCAGGTACCAGAGACAGTTCCATAACTCACCTCAGGTACCAGAGACAGTTCCATAACTCACCTCAGTATGACAAGTCTCCATCAGTCCAGTACAACAACAAAAACAACAACAATAGCAGCAGCATGTGACTCAGGGTGTCTCTTCTGATTGGCTGCCGTGTCCCCCAGCTCCCAGGTGCTGTTCTTCCTCTGCAAGAAGCTGATTGGCCACCAGATGATCAACAGCACAGAGATCCTCAAGTGGCTAAGAGAGATTCTCATCTGCAGGAACAAGTTCCTCCTCCGCAACAAGGTACGTTTTGTTCCTCTGGAACTAGCAAACCTGGTTAATGTTCCTCTAGAACCAGTTGCATCCTGGGTAGATGGATATATTTGAGTTGTTTCAGAATGAGTTCAGTGCTCTATGTAGCACAGCCAGGTGTAGCAGCGTGGCTCTGTGAGTGAACCCCTGCCTCGCCCGCCCCCCTCTCCAGGAGCGTGCCACGCTGGGCAGTGGGATCCCCACCTGTCGGCAGGCCCAGACCAAGCTGGAGGTGAGCCTCTACATGTTCCTGTGGAGCCCCGACGCCGAGGCTGTGCTGGTGGCTATGTCCTGCTTCCGTCACCTCTGTGAGGAGGCTGACATCCGCTGCAGCCTGGAAGACATGCCGGTGCAGAGCGTCCTGCCCAACTACAACACCTTCATCGAGTTGGCCTCCGTCAGCAACATGAAGTCCACAGGTGGGCAGGCCCGAGCGGCTGGGTGGTCCTGGTCAACTAGAGCGTTGAGCGGTTTCACCACTAGAGGGCGGTCTCTTCATGTGTGCTGAGCAGATGTGCAGAGGCTTCTCACTGGCCAAGCTCTGCTAATGTGTGTGTGTGTTCCCAGGCCGCTCAGCCCTGCAGAAGAGAGTGATGGCGTTGCTGAGGAGGATAGAACACCCCACAGCAGGAAACACAGAGGTGAGGCAGGGTCTCCACCCAGACAGACAGACAGACAGACAGGCAGGGTCTCCACCCAGACAGACAGACAGACAGGCAGGGTCTCCACCCAGACAGACAGGCAGGATCTCCAGACAGACAGACAGGCAGGGTCTCCACCCAGACAGACAGGCAGGATCTCCAGACAGACAGGCAGGGTCTCCACCCAGACAGACAGCCAGGATCTCCAGACAGACAGGCAGGGTCTCCACCCAGACAGACAGACAGGCAGGGTCTCCACATAGACAGACAGACAGACAGGCAGGGTCTCCACCCAGACAGACAGACAGGCAGGATCTCCAGACAGACAGGCAGGGTCTCCACCCTGACAGACAGGCAGTGTCTCCACCCAGACAGACAGACAGGCAGGATCTCCAGACAGACAGACAGGTTCTCTACCCAGACAGACAGACAGGGTCTCCACCCAGACAGACAGACAGGCAGTGTCTCCACTCAGACAGACAGACAGGCAGGATCTCCAGACAGACAGACAGGTTCTCTACCCAGACAGACAGACAGGGTCTCCATCCAGACAGACAGACAGGCAGGATCTCCAGACAGACAGACAGGTTCTCTACCCAGACAGACAGACAGGGTCTCTACCCAGACAGACAGACAGACAGACAGACAGACAGGGTCTCCACCCAGACAGACAGACAGACAGACAGACAGGATCTCCACCCACACAGACGGACAGGGTCTCCACCCAGGAAGGATGTCTCGAGGAGTCACTGCTGTGTTTCTTCTTCGTTGGTGCTAGGCTTGGGAGGACACGCACGCTAAATGGGAGCAGGCAACCAAACTGATCCTCCAACACCCCAAAACCAAGCTGGAGGATGGCCAGGTGAGCTCTGCCCACAGCCTCCATGTGACGCCATCAGAATGGTCTCTTTCCGTCACGTTGACATGTGCCTCTGTGTTCCCCCCCCCCCCCCTCCAGGAGTGGATCAACATGACGGGCTTCCTGTGTGCCCTCGGGGGTGTGTGCCTCCAACAACGCTCCGCCCCCGGCCTGGCCACGTACAGCCCCCCTATGGGCCCTCAGAGCGAGAGGAAGGCCTCCATGATCTCCATGGGCTCCTGCGAGGGCAGTAACACAGAGACCCCGCTGGGACGCTTCCTGGAGCGTCTGCTCAGCCTGCTGGTGTGCAGCCACGAGAGGGGCGTCCAGATCCGCACCAACGTGAAGGACCTGGTGGGTCTGGAGCTAAGCCCCGCCCTCTATCCAATGCTCTTCAACAAGCTGAGGAACGCCATCAGCCGCTTCTTCGACGCGCAGGGCCCGGTGAGGAGAGCGCTTGGCGATCGTTATGGTTGTCACGAACATCGGGCGATTTAACGATGTTGATCGGTTATTATTGATTGTTGGGTTTGGTGTGTGTGTTGAAGTGAGAGGAGAGGGTTTGGCGTGTGTGTTGAGGTGAGTGTTTGACGTGTTCTCCTCCATCCTGCTGCAGGTTCCTATCAACGACACAAACACCCAGTTTGTGGAACAGACCATCGCCATCATGAAGAACCTTCTGGACAACCACACAGAGGGCAGCTCTGAGCACCTGGGTCAGGCCAGCATAGAGACCATGATGCTCAACCTGGTCAGGTGAGCACACACATCATATATACATACATACACACACACTCCTCACTTCAACTCTTAATGTCCTGCTTGGGAAAGCACTCAAACTTTCCATTGACAATAAACTTGAACTTGACACAAACACACACACACACCTGAAGCCTTTCCGTTTCCATGGTGCCCCAGAGTGCCGTGTGTGAAGCCCTTCCTGTCGGCCCTGTGTCTGCAGGTATGTGCGTATCCTAGGCAACATGGTGCACGCCATCCAGATCAAGACCAAGCTGTGCCAGCTGGTGGAGGTGATGATGGAGCGACGAGACGACCTGTCCTTCTGTCAGGAGATGAAGTTCAGGTAAGACACACACACACACTCACACACACACACACACACACTCACACTCACACGTCCGTGCTGGAGAGAGACTGACGTCGCTGACCTTGCTCTCCTCAGGAACAAGATGGTGGAGTACCTGACTGACTGGGTAATGGGGACCTCCAACCAGGCTGCTGATGATGATGTCAAGTGTCTCACTAGGTACACCTCCACCTGCATCACCAGGTCACACCTCACCCCCTGCATCAGCAGGTCACACCTCCACCTGCATCACCAGGTCACACCTCACCCCCTGCATCACCAGGTCACACCTCCACCTGCATCAGCAGGTCACACACAGGCCTGATGTGATCTTTGTGTTATTGTGTGTAGGGATCTGGACCAGGCCAGCATGGAGGCGGTGGTGTCTCTGCTAGCAGGTCTCCCTCTCCAGCCAGAGGAGGGAGACGGGGTGGACCTGATGGAGGCCAAGTCCCAGCTGTTCCTCAAGTAACCCCAGCCTCGCTTGCCTCCCCCAGCCTCGCTCTCCTCCCCCAGCCTCGCTCTCCTCCCCCAGCCTCGCTCCCCTCCCCCAGCCTCGCTCCCCTTCCCCAGACTCGCTCTCCTCCCCCAGCCTCGCTCCCTCCCACAGCCTCGCTCCCCTCCCCCAGCCTCGCTCCCTCCCCCAGCCTCGCTCTCCTCCCCCAGCCTCGCTCTCCTCCCCCAGCCTCGCTCTCCTCCCCCAGCCTCGCTCTCCTCCCCCAGCCTCGCTCCCTCCCCCAGCCTCGCTCTCCTCCCCCAGCCTCGCTCTCCTCCCCCAGCCTCGCTCTCCTCCCCCAGCCTCGCTCCCCTCCCCCAGCCTCGCTCTCCTCCCCCAGCCTCGCTCCACTCATAGCTGCTGAACAGCAGGAATGTTGGTCACTGCAATGATGATTCCTGACATCCATTCTCCTTTTCTTCTCCTCTCCACCCACCCACCCCTCCTCTCCTCTCCACCACTCCTCTCCTCTCCACCCCTCCTCTCCTCCTCTCCACCCCTCCTTTCCTCCTCTCCACCCCTCCTCTCCACCCCTCCTCTCCTCTCCACCCCTCCTCTCCTCCTCTCCACTCCTCCTCTCCTCTCCACCCCTCCTCTCCACCCCTCTTCTCCTCTCCACCCCTCCTCTCCACCCCTCTTCTCCACTCCTCCTCTCCTCTCCTCTCCACCCCTCCTCTCCACTCCTCCTCTCCTCTCCACCTCTCCTCCCCCAGGTACTTCACTCTGTTCATGAACCTGCTGAACGACTGCAGTGAGGTGGAGGATGATGGGCAGCAGGTAGCAGGCAGGAAGAGGGGCATGTCCCGGCGCCTGGCGTCTCTGAGGCACTGCACCGTGCTGGCCATGTCCAACCTGCTCAACGCCAACGTGGACAGCGGCCTCATGCACTCCATAGGTCAGTCTGGGAAGTCAACTTTGGAGCACATCTTTTTTCCAACCTTTTTTGTTTAAAAATTTTTTTTTTTGTAGTAAATATTTTGTTAAAACGTTTTGGGGAAATGTTCTTTTGAAAAACTTTTTTTTTCACACAATACGACACAAAGTTTCTAGTTTGTAGAGAAATGCTCCATCTCTCCTCCCCTCCGTGCCCCAGGCCTGGGCTACCACAAGGACCTGCAGACCAGAGCCACCTTCATGGAGGTGCTCACCAAGATCCTGCAGCAGGGGACAGAGTTTGACACGCTGGCTGAGACTGTGCTGGCTGACCGCTTCGAGAGGCTGGTGGAGCTGGTCACCATGATGGGAGACCAGGGAGAGCTGCCCATCGCCATGGCCCTGGCCAACGTGGTGCCCTGCTCTCAGTGGGTACGTACACAGATCTGTGACCTCTGACCCAGGATGTGACCTCATGAAGCATTGATAGTCAAACCCAGGGGCTATTGGCAATACACAATGCTATAGTGGTTTAATGCCGTAACATGGATATATGAGGTACAGTGTGTGTGTGTTAATGACAGTAAGCTGTACAGTATAAACAGTGTGTGTGTTAATGACAGTAGGCTGTACAGTATAAACAGTGTGAGTGTTAATGACAGCAGGCTGTACAGTATAAACAGTGTGAGTGGTTGTGGAAGCCGCTCTGACAGTCTGTGGTGCGGGTGTGTTCAGGATGAGCTGGCACGCGTCCTCGTCACCCTGTTCGACTCACGGCACCTCCTCTACCAGCTGCTGTGGAACATGTTCTCCAAGGAGGTGGAGCTGGCAGACTCCATGCAGACGCTGTTCAGGGGCAACAGCCTGGCCAGCAAGATCATGACCTTCTGCTTTAAGGTACACTGCTGGACTCTCTCTCGCTCTCGCTCTCGCTCTCGCTCTCTCTCTCTCTCTGCTGTGTGTTCAGGTGTGTGTGTGTGTTGCAGGTGTACGGGGCCACCTACCTGCAGAAGCTTCTGGAACCCCTCCTCAGGGGGGTCATCACCGCCCCGGAGTGGCAGCTCATCAGCTTCGAGGTCGACCCTACCAGGTAACTCACACACACCACCCCCTCAGCTGTCTGAGACACCACACACACACACCATACACACACACCCACACACCACCCCCTCAGCTGTCTGAGACACCACACACACCCACATACACGCACACACACCCACACACCACCCCCTCAGCTGTCTGAGACACCACACACACCCACATACACGCACACACACCCACACACCACCCCCTCAGCTGTCTGAGACACCACACACACACACCATACACACACACCCACACACCACCCCCTCAGCTGTCTGAGACACCACACACACACACCATACACACACACCCACACACCACCCCCTCAGCTGTCTGAGACACCACACACACCCACATACACGCACACACACCCACACACCACCCCCTCAGCTGTCTGAGACACCACACACACCCACATACACGCACACACACCCACACACCACCCCCTCAGCTGTCTGAGACACCACACACACACACCATACACACACACCCACACACCACCCCCTCAGCTGTCTGAGACACCACACACACCCACATACACGCACACACACCCACACACCACCCCCTCAGCTGTCTGAGACACCACACACACCCACATACACGCACACACACCCACACACCACCCCCTCAGCTGTCTGAGACACCACACACACACCATACACACACACCATACACACACACCCACACACCACCCCCTCAGTTGTCTGAGACACACACACACACACACCACACACAAACACACACACACACACAGGTGTTGTGATGTTCCTGGTTGTCCTGCAGACTGGAGCAGACCGAGATCCTGGAGGAGAACCAGAGGAGCCTGCTGCAGATCACCAAGCGCTTCTTCCTCGTCATCATCAACTCCTCCACTGAGTTCCCCCCTCAGCTCCGCAGCGTGTGTCACTGTCTGTTCCAGGTACGGGCCGCGCGTGTGTGTGCGTGCCAGCCTGTGTGTGTTGTGCATGTGTTTGTCGTGACGTATTGTGCCCATTTCTGTTCTGTAGGCAACTTGTCACTCTCTACTCCATAAAGCCACAGTTAAAGAGAAAAAGGAAAGCAAGAAATCAGTAAGTCCAGAGAAACTCCTCCTCTTGAAAGAAACGGACCAATTATCACCTGCACTCCTGCTGCACTTTCCCCTGTAACTCCCCCCCCCCCCCTGCAGTCTCCACCGCTACTAATACTTCTGAACCTAATTCTTTCGATTAACGTGCACCACAAGAAATGAACTGGTGGTGGCGCTGGTGGTCCTTCCTCATGGTGGTTCCTGCTGTTGGAGGGGGGATCACACACAGAGACACCCACTGCTTCTCTTTCTCCTCCATACATGGGGTGCTCTGGAGGGCTTCAGAGACCAACTATAGTGTTTATGTTCCTGTATAATGTTCCTGTATTGTCACACTGGCATTTTAGGTGCCATTAGTTGGGACCAGTGTTCCGTGTTGATGGTATTGCAAGGTCATCTGGAAAGGTAATTGTCTGACCTTTTGAAAGCCGTCTAACTCAGCAGGTCATAAATGTCAACTTTGTTACTGAGGCAGCGATCACTCATCCTGTATCTTACGAGGCGGAGCGGAGCACTGATGGGATGTTCTGGAGTTTGTGTTTAGTGGAGTCGACTCTGTTTCGTAAGCCCAGCTCTCTGAGGACAGCTTCATAAGCCCAGCTCTCTGAGGACAGCTTCATAAGCCCAGCTCTCTGAGGACAGCTTCATAAGCCCAGCTCTCTGAGGACAGCTTCATAAGCCCAGCTCTCTGAGGACAGCTTCATAAGCCCAGCTCTCTGAGGACAGCTTCATAAGCCCAGCTCTCTGAGGACAGCTTCATAAGCCCAGCTCTCTGAGGACAGCTTCATAAGCCCAGCTCTCTGAGGACAGCTTCATAAGCCCAGCTCTCTGAGGACAGCTACATAAGCCCAGCTCTCTGAGGACAGCTTCATAAACCCAGCTCTCTGAGGACAGCTTCATAAGCCCAGCTCTCTGAGGACAGCTTCATAAGCCCAGCTCTCTGAGGACAGCTTCATAAGCCCAGCTCTCTGAGGACAGCTTCATAAGCCCAGCTCTCTGAGGACAGCTTCATAAGCCCAGCTCTCTGAGGACAGCTTCATAAGCCCAGCTCTCTGAGGACAGCTTCATAAGCCCAGCTCTCTGAGGACAGCTTCATAAGCCCAGCTCTCTGAGGACAGCGTCTGTCCTGCATCCAGTATTCTCCTCCGTCTTGGTGACATTGCCTTCCTTTTTTTCTCTTATTTTATTTTTAGCGCATTTTTGAAGCGGGTCTCTGGTCATCTACACTGAAGTCCTTCCTCTCCTCCTCCTCTCCTCTCCTCCTCACTTCCTCTCCTCCTCCTAACCTCCTCTCCTCTCTTCCTCTCCCCTCTTCATCCTCCCTCTTGCTTCCTCCCCCTCCCCTGTTTCCCTCTCCTCTCCAGCAGATATCTCCTCCCCCTCCTCTGTTCCTGACGGTCTCTCTCCCCCCAGGTTGTGAGCCAGCGGTTCCCCCAGAACAGCATCGGCGCGGTGGGGAGCGCCATGTTCCTGCGCTTCATCAACCCTGCCATCGTGTCTCCGTACGAGGCGGGCATCCTGGACAAGAAACCTCCGCCCAGGATAGAGCGCGGCCTGAAGCTCATGTCCAAGGTACACAGGGGACTGGCCTCTGGGGAGCGCTGGGGGCGCCTCACTCTGACTGGACCCCCGCTGTGCTGTACCTGACCGCTGATTGCTCTCCCTCTGGTCTCTCTGTGCCTGCTGGTCTCTCCCTTTCTAACCTCCTGGTCTTTCCCCCTGTCTCTCCCCAGATCTTGCAGAGCATCGCCAACCATGTTTTATTCACCAAAGAGGAGCACATGAGGCCTTTCAACGACTTTGTAAAAAGCAACTTTGATGCAGCTAGAAGGTAAAGCAAGCTTGTGTCTAGTGTCTCTCTCCCAGTGGGGGGCAGCTGGGCTGACCTGTGTGGTCCTGGGGGGCAGCTGGGCTGACCTGTGTGGTCCTGGGGGGCAGCAGGGCTGACCTGTGTGGTCCTGGGGGGCAGCTGGGCTGACCTGTGTGGTCCTTGTGGCAGGTTCTTCCTGGACATCGCTTCCGACTGTCCTGCCAGCGACTCGGTGAACCACAGCTTGTCCTTCAGCAGCGATGGCAACGTGCTGGCCCTGCACCGCCTGCTGTGGAACAACCAGGAGAAGATCGGACAGTACCTCTCCAGCAACACGTAAGAGTGTGTGTGTGTGTTTCAGCTGGGAACACAGAATGTCTGCCTTAGCATTGATATGCTGTCTGGAAGATTCCTAGAGGGGGCGCAAAATGTCCTGTCCTCGCTAACCCCTCCTGTGTTAACCTCCAGGGACCACAAGGCGGTGGGGCGGCGGCCGTTTGACAAGATGGCCACGCTGCTGGCCTACCTGGGGCCCCCAGAGCACAAGCCTGTCGCTGACACACACTGGTCCAGCCTCAACCTCACCAGCTCCAAGTTCGAGGAGTTCATGACCAGGTGAGGAGTTCATGACCAGGTGAGGGGTTCATGAACAGGTGAGGAGTTCATGACCAGGTGAGGGGTTCATGACCAGGTGAGGGGTTCATGAACAGGTGAGGAGTTCATGACCAGGTGAGGGGTTCATGAACAGGTGAGGGGTTCATGACCAGGTGAGGGGTTCATGACCAGGTGAGGGCTTCATGAACAGGTGAGCAGTTCATGACCAGGTGAGGGGTTCATGACCAGGTGAGGGGTTCATGACCAGGTGAGGGGTTCATGACCAGGTGAGGAGTTCATGACCAGGTGAGGGGTTCATGACCAGGTGAGGGGTTCATGACCAGGTGAGGAGTTCATGACCAGGTGAGGGGTTCATGAACAGGTGAGGGCAGAACATGTGACCAGGCGAGGGCAGGAAGTGAAGGCAGAACATGTGACCAGGCGAGGGCAGGAAGTGAAGGCAGAACATGTGACCAGGCGAGGGCAGGAAGTGAAGGCAGGACATGTGACCAGGCGAGGGCAGGAAGTGAAGGCAGGACATGTGACCAGGCGAGGGCAGGAAGTGAAGGCAGGACATGTGACCAGGCGAGGGCAGGAAGTGAAGGCAGGACATGTGACCAGGCGAGGGCAGGAAGTGAAGGCAGGACATGTGACCAGGCGAGGGCAGGAAGTGAAGGCAGGACATGTGACCAGGCGAGGACAGGAGGGTGAAGGCAGGACATGTGACCAGGCGAGGGCAGGAAGTATAGACATGACATGTGACCAGGTGTCCTGACTCCTGGTTTTCTCCCAGGCATCAGGTGCACGAGAAGGAGGAGTTCAAAGCCCTGAAGACCCTGAATATCTTCTACCAGGCTGGCACCTCCAAGACAGGGATCCCTGTGTTCTACTACGTCACACGCAGGTGAGGGCAGGGGCACTAGGTCCTCTACACCTCTCTCCACCTCTCTACACCTCTCTACACCTCTCTACACCTCTCTACACCTCTCTCCACCTCTCTACACCTCTCTACACCTCTCTACACCTCTCTACACCTCTCTACACCTCTCTCCACCTCTACACCTCTCTACACCTCTCTACGCCTCTCTACACCTCTCTACACCTCTCTCCACCTCTCTCCACCTCTCTCTACCTCTCTACACCTCTCTACACCTCTCTACACCTCTCTACACCTCTCTCTACACCTCTCTACACCTCTCTCCACCTCTCTCCACCTCTCTACACCTCTCTACACCTCTCTACACCTCTCTCCACCTCTCTCTACCTCTCTACACCTCTCTCCACCTCTCTCTACCTCTCTCCACCTCTCTACACCTCTCTACACCTCTCTACACCTCTCTCTACCTCTCTACACCTCTCTACACCTCTCTACACCTCTCTACACCTCTCTCCACCTCTCTACACCTCTCTCCACCTCTCTCCACCTCTCTCCACCTCTCTACACCTCTCTCCACCTCTCTCCACCTCTCTCTACCTCTCTCTACCTCTCTACACCTCTCTACACCTCTCTACACCTCTCTCCACCTCTCTACACCTCTCTCCACCTCTCTCCACCTCTCTCCACCTCTCTACACCTCTCTCCACCTCTCTCCACCTCTCTCCACCTCTCTCTACCTCTCTACACCTCTCTACACCTCTCTCCACCTCTCTCTACCTCTCTCCACCTCTCTACACCTCTCTCCACCTCTCTACACCTCTCTCTACCTCTCTACACCGCTACAGCTTTCCTTTCATCTCTCCCCCAGACACACGCCCCGAGACATCAGAAACATACCATATAACTGTTTTATTCAGAAACATCAGTGGAAAAAGACTCATAATGTTCAAATCAGTGATTCCACCATCTCCACAGCCCAGCCAGACAGCAGGTGACAGTTTTCAAACCTCACAACATGTTTCAGGGACTCACTGATGAAGGACAGATTAGCTGAAAAAAATGTGGACATGCTCATCTCTCTGGTAGCCACGGAAACATAGACATGCAGACAGGTGTGAAGTGACATGCCTCCTGACACACACACACACACACATTCACCAGAACGACGCGTTAAACCCCCTCCTCCTCCGGAGCAGAGTGATGAGATGAACTGGCAGGACAATAGCAGAGCATCACTGAGTGTCCTGTTAGAGTTACACAGGGTCTGACACCTGGTTAGGAAGGGCTAGAGTTACAGTAGAGGGAAGCCTGCTGAATGGAGACACTATCACAGTTTTCAAGTTGCAAAAGGACAGTCCATTCAGAGGGAGTCAGACACACAATCAAAACAATCAAAAAGGAGCATGTCTCTCTCTCTCTCTCTGCCCCAAAGCTATCCTAAAACAAAGAGGCTCTGTTGTGCTTGTGTTGAGCAGTGGAGCCAGGCTGGGGCTCTCAGTGGAGCAGGGCCAGGGCCAGGAGACCCAGGGGGAGGGGGCCCTGGAGGGGGCAGCATGGGAGGGGGCCGGGGGCCTGGCTGCGGACCCCGCTGGGGAGGGTCTGGTTGGGCCGGCGAACGCTCCGGGTCCTCAGGGTCGGGGTCCTCCTGGTGCTGGCCGGGGTCAGGGGAGGAGGAGGGAGGTCTGGGGGGACGGAGGGGTCAGGGGTCAGGGGTTTGTGTGTGAGGAGCAGCAGGTCTGTGGGGCTGGGCATGTCCCTGGGGGGAGGACTCTCTGCAGGGCTGGTGTGAGAGAGCGGGGAGGGGGGAGGGGGTGGAGGCGGGGTGAAGGAGGAGGGGGGAGTGGAGGTGAGGTGGTGGGGGTGCGGTGTGAAGGAGGAGGGGGCTCTGAGGGTGTGGTGGATGGGCTCAGACAGATACCACCACCCGGTGGGTCTGGCATGTGGGGGGGGCCAGCGCTGCCCCCCGCTGGGCTCGCTGGCCGCCAGGGGGGGCAGCGTGTAGGAGGCGTAGTGCCACCCCCCCGTCCTGGGGGCCCGGGCCTGCCCACACACGGGCCTGGCGCTGCAGGGACAGCCCAGCACGCGGGCGGGGGTGTGCTGGAGCCAGGACAGCAGGGGGCTGATGCTGGCGTGCTCCCAGCATGCCCAGGGGTTCTCTCCCAGAGAGAGCAGCTGCAGCGCGGCCAGCCGGGCGAACACGCCGCGCCCCAGCCCGGAGAAGCGGTTGGCGTGCAGGTCCAGGTGCTCCAGGCGAGGCAGGCGGTCCAGGGAGCCAGGCAGCACCTGGAGCAGGGAGTTGTGGGACAGGTCGACCGTGACCAGGCCAGCCGGAAGGTTGGTGGGGAGGGTCCAGAAGCGGTTGTGGCTGAGGTTAAGGGAGCGCAGGCCGGTCAACGTGTTGTTGATGAACACGGCTCGCTCCAGCTGGTTCCTGGACAGGTCCAGCACACGCAGGTTCCACTGGTAGGCCGTGGCGTTCTTGTCCAGGAGGCGGATGGCGTTGTGGGCGGCGCGGAGCTCCCAGAGCCCGCGGGGCAGCGCGGAGGGCAGCCAGACCAGGCGGTTGTGGGACAGGTCGAGGAGGCGCAGGTGCGTGTAGGAGCTGAGCTGGTGGTCCAGGCTGGCCAGGTTGTTGTGGGACAGGTTGAGGGAGTGCAGGTTGTGCTGCAGGCCGGGTGGCAGGCTGCTCAGGGCCCTGCTGGAGCAGTCCACCTGCCTGTGGCTGGAGCTGCAGGAACAGGGCGGGGGGCACGCCCCCAGGGCCCCGCCCACCAGCAGGGATGCCAGCAGCATCAGCACACCAGCACAGGGGGGCGTGGCATCTGGGGGCATCAGCAACACTCGCCTGGTAACACAGCGGAACATCATCAGAACATCATCACACAGCAGAATATCAGAACATCATCAGAACATCATCACACATCAGAACATCATCAGAACATCATCAGAACATCATCACACATCAGAACATCATCACACAGCAGAACATCAGAACATCATCAGAACATCATCACACAGCAGAACATCAGAACATCATAAAAACATCATCAGAACATCATCACACATCAGAACATCAGAAGAAGGCCAGTCCGCTGCAGCGTAGCTTCTCACAGTCACAGGTGAGTGACTGTCTGAGCTGTCTGGTGTGCAGAGCCAGCCTGCCTGTTCACACCTGCTGTACTAGGCTGCAGGGCTGCTTAGCAGAAGCACAGTGGGTGTTTCTCTGCTTAGCAGCAGCACAGTGGGTGTTTCTCTGCTTAGCAGCAGCACAGTGGGTGTTTTTCTGCTTAGCAGCAGCACAGTGGGTGTTTCTCTGCTTAGCAGCAGCACAGTGGGTGTTTCTCTGCTTAGCAGCAGCATAGTCTGTGGGTGTTTCTCTGCTTAGCAGCAGCACAGTGGGTGTTTCTCTGCTTAGCAGCAGCATAGTCTGTGGGTGTTTCTCTGCTTAGCAGCAGCACAGTGGGTGTTTCTCTGCTTAGCAGCAGCACGGTCTGTGGGTGTTTCTCTGCTTAGCAGCAGCACAGTCTGTGGGTGTTTCTCTGCTTAGCAGCAGCACAGTCTGTGGGTGTTTCTCTGCTTAGCAGCAGCACAGTCTGTGGGTGTTTCTCTGCTTAGCAGCAGCACAGTGGGTGTTTCTCTGCTTAGCAGCAGCACAGTGGGTGTTTCTCTGCTTAGCAGCAGCACAGTGGGTGTTTCTCTGCTTAGCAGCAGCATAGTCTGTGGGTGTTTCTCTGCTTAGCAGCAGCACAGTGGGTGTTTCTCTGCTTAGCAGCAGCATAGTCTGTGGGTGTTTCTCTGCTTAGCAGCAGCACAGTGGGTGTTTCTCTGCTTAGCAGCAGCACAGTCTGTGGGTGTTTCTCTGCTTAGCAGCAGCACAGTCTGTGGGTGTTTCTCTGCTTAGCAGCAGCACAGTCTGTGGGTGTTTCTCTGCTTAGCAGCAGCACAGTCTGTGGGTGTTTCTCTGCTTAGCAGCAGCACAGTCTGTGGGTGTTTCTCTGCTTAGCAGCAGCACAGTCTGTGGGTGTTTCTCTGCTTAGCAGCAGCACAGTGTGTGTTTCTCTGCTGTGTCGGCAGATAAGGAGGCTGTGAGTGAATGCATGTGAAGCTGGAGCATGTTGCTGTGTTACTGCAGTGAGGAACAGGAGCTCTGCTCTCCTCCTCTCCACCAGAACACCCCCCCCCCCCCCCCCCCCCCCCGGCTCTAACATCTGGCACACACACACGTGCTGGTGTGACCGCCATGATGATGCTGCCTGTGTGCAGGGCTGCAGAGATCCCAGCTCAGGGTGTGCGTGTGTGTGCGTGTGTGTGTGCATACTCGTCCTGCAGAAGGTTCTAAATCCCAGTGTGCACGTCCAGCATCCTGTCCCCCAGTGTGCACGTCCAGCATCCTGTCCCCCAGTGTGCACGTCCAGCATCCTGTCCCCCAGTGTGCACGTCCAGCATCCTGTCCCCCAGTGTGCACGTCCAGCATCCTGTCCCCCAGTGTGCACATCCAGCATCCTGTCCCCCAGTGTGCACGTCCAGCATCCTGTCCCCCAGTGTGCACATCCAGCATCCTGTCCCCCAGTGTGCACATCCAGCATCCTGTCCCCCAGTGTGCACGTCCAGCATCCTGTCCCCCAGTGTGCACATCCAGCATCCTGTCCCCCAGTGTGCACATCCAGCATCCTGTCCCCCAGTGTGCACGTCCAGCATCCTGTCCCCCAGTGTGCACGTCCAGCATCCTGTCCCCCAGTGTGCACGTCCAGCATCCTGTCCCCCAGTGTGCACGTCCAGCATCCTGTCCCCCAGTGTGCACGTCCAGCATCCTGTCCCCCAGTGTGCACGTCCAGCATCCTGTCCCCCAGTGTGCACGTCCAGCATCCTGTCTCCCAGTGTGCACGTCCAGCATCCTGTCTCCCAGTGTGCACGTCCAGCATCCTGTCCCCCAGTGTGCACGTCCAGCATCCTGTCCCCCAGTGTGCACGTCCAGCATCCTGTCCCCCAGACGGTCAGTGGTGACGGTCAGACGCTAGCAGAGCACAATACGGAGCCTCAGGAGTCCCTGCCTGTCTGCCTGGTCCCAGAGCCAGCAGACAGCCCACTGCACTGCACACACTCACACTGTGTGTGTGTGTGTGTGTGTGTGTGTGCAGCGTACATCTATGACAAAAAAAAGGAAACTAGAAACACTCACCTTTTCCTCATTTTGTCATCCAGTCAGCGTTCTCCTCTCTCCTCCTCCCCTCTCCTCCTCCACCTCCTCCCCTTTGTCTTCTCTGCTGCGTCTGTTCTGCTGGATGTTCTTGTCTTGACCCAGTCCCTCGGTCGGACTGTTAACCCCCTCCTGCTCCTCCTCACGCCTGCCTCCAGAAGAATCTCCTGAAGCTCTCTATCCCTCTCTCTCTCTTCCTGTATCTCTCTCTCTCTTCCTCTGTCTCTCTCTCTCTCTCTCTCTCTCTCTCTCTGGGAGAGCTGGACCTGGGAGCTCTGCTCTCCTGTAGCCCCAGCAAGGAAGGTGGCGTCAGGCTACAACAGCACTCTGCAGCCTCCAGAGCCACACTGAGCGAGAGGGAGAGGGAGAGAGAGAGGGAGGGAGTGGGAGGGGAGAGGGAGGGGAGGGAGAGGGAGGGGAAGTGGGAGAGAGAGAGAGGGAGGGAGATAGAGGGGATAATGTAGGGATAAAATGGGAGGAGAGATGGAGAGAATGCAAGAGAGAGAGAGAGAGAGGGGACACTAGTTGGAGGGTTGAGAGAGGGAGGGAGGAGAGGGAGGGAGGGAAGGAGGAGGGGGAGATGGAAGAGGGGAGGGGGAGAGCAGTAGAATACAGTGCAGAGTTGCTCCACTGCTACTGATGACTGAGGAGATGAGAGATGCTGACTATGATGTTTCATAATCAGAACCTCTCACTCGAAGAAATCTGCTTTTCTCTGTCTCTCTCTCCCTCACTCTTTCTCCCTTTCTTGCCTTCTCTCTTTAGAGATTAATAATTAAATATGGAATCGGCTTGTCTCTGCAGCAAGCAGTAAAAAATACACAATGCCTGTTCGGACTTGAAGTTGACTACTGTGTTATACTCAATGTTTTCACTCACATCGTTTTAGATGATCATCATTATCACTGTAACTAATGTGTCCTCATCAAGGATAACCCATCTTGACTAGGCATGATATATAAACAGCCGTTCTTCTTGTAGTCAGTAATGTGACTGTAAAGTGGTGGTAGTGTTCGTGGGGCTGCCTTCTCCTCCGGGGTGAAAGGAGGCTGCTGTTTCCAGGCCTGCGGTGCTGCCCAGTGCACACAGCCTCTGGTTACTAATGCTCTGTCCTCTTACTGGTGTCCGCCTCTGTGAAATGGATACATGCACACACACATGCTCACACACACTTAGACTGACACATTCACTCACACACACACACACACACACACACTTAGACTGACACATTCACACACACACTTAGACTGACACATTCACACACACACACACACTTAGACTGACACTTGTGCACAAACACACACCTACACCCACAAGTGCCAACACGCATATACACACACACAGTCGAGAGGCACGAGGAGTGCTTCTGATTCAGAGTGTTGTGTAGAGCAGCTGTTAGGCCGTGTGTGAAACATGAGGTGAAACATCGGCAGCCTGAGAAGCTTCAGTAAAGAGGAACTCAGTTCTGTCACGCAGTTAGATGAGGTTGTCCGTGTTATTAGGTGTGTTCGACAGCCGGCTGACTTGAAGCAGTGAATTCTGGTTAGACTTTTTGTCCGACTTGAGATGGCGCCGAGGCTAGGTCACTGTGATGTATCCATCAAAGTACCGTGAGATCGACTGCCGGCTGTGTAGCCGAGCGCATTTCCTCAAGAGCAACTGCATGGGTTCTAATGACGACACAGCTATTTCATGATTGGCCAGACTCACTCACAACTTTGTTGGTGTTTTGTATTTATTCTGACACCTTCAGTTTCGCCAATGCTCAAATCCGGACCAAACTGTTTAATTGAATTAAATATTTGCCTTTATTGACAGACTGCGATAGCCTACTATTGTTGAAGAAAGTGTTTTAGTCTGTCTCTTTACTAACAGAAGTTTAATTGAGTTCTGGTTGTATTATCAATCTGCAGATTGGAGAAAGAGTTTAACATAGCCCAATACATAAAATATCAAATTTCAGTGCACTGGTTCTTGCGAGTTCTAATGCGAAAACAATTAAATTCGAAACCATGCAGTTTGTCAACGATAAAGTAAGCAAACAGCGCTTGATCGGCCATGACTGACATCAACACAGCAAACCACAAGAAGCAGGGATGTCCAACTTTACGGAGCCGTTTTAAACTCCTCCCCTGCAAGCGGATCTCTCGCCGGTCGTTTCATGCAGCTGCAGTCGATGTGGAACGCATCTATTAATCTGTATCTGCACACCTGTTATGTAGGTCTGTTGTGTCTAAACGGAGAAGTCTGGGACCTGAATGGAAACACGATTACAACATCTCACTTCCTCTCTGCATGGGCGGCTGCAGGACAATTTTATTTTGCAATAGACATTTACATTTAGCAGATGCTCTTATCCAGAGCGACTTACAGTAAGTACAGGGACATTCCCCCGAGGCAAGTAGGGTGAAGTGC
This sequence comes from Osmerus mordax, assembly GCF_038355195.1. Taxonomy (NCBI): domain Eukaryota; kingdom Metazoa; phylum Chordata; class Actinopteri; order Osmeriformes; family Osmeridae; genus Osmerus; species Osmerus mordax. Next base: position 14,063,486 of record NC_090068.1, on the reverse strand, counting down.
CTTGCCTAAGGACACAACGTAATTTTTCACGACGGGGAATCGAACCAGCAACCTTCTGATCAATAGCCCGACTCCTTAACCGCTCAGCCATCTGACTCCCCATTCTCATCTGACTCCTTATGACAAGTTCATATTAAACATTTAGGAAAAAAAAACAAAAAAAGTATGCAGGTTTGGTTTTCATGTGATCAGGCATTTCACATACGAATTAAACCGTATTGTACAATGGAACTATTCATCAAGTTTAGTTTTTTTTTTTGCTTAAACACAACACTAAAAACGTGCAGGACACAGTACACTGTTACAGAATGATCACACCAACACATTTCCTTCCTAAAGCAGTGGTGCGCTAATATCCTATTTCAATATCTTATCTTAAGTTATCTGAACGTTATCTGAACGTTATCTTGTCAAGTACTACCAACCCGTCTGGCAACATCCAGAACTACGTCTGGTTTGGGTGTGAACACCTAATTGTGGAACATGTCGTTGTGGAACATGTTGTTGTGTTCTCTGGGCGGAGCCTTCAGCCTCACGCCACCACGTCGCCGGGGGTTGCAGTGGTCTCCGTGGCGATGGGTGCGCCCTGGCCGGCAGGTGGTGATGTTGAGTTCCCCTCAGAACCTCCGGGTCCCTCTGGCCTGCTGGCCTCGTCTCCTCCCTTCTCCTTCTGGTTCTCCTTCTGGTTCTCCTTCTGGTTCTTCTCCTGGTTCTTCTCCTGGTTCTTCTCCTGGTCCTCCTTTTCTTGGTCCTCCTCCTCCTCTGCCCCCTCCAGGGTGAGCCTGAACTCCTCCTCGGTGTGTCTGACCTCCTTCATCAGCAGGCTGGTCTCTGAGGCCTGCTCCTTCCTGCGGGCGGTGCCCCCCAGGGAGCAGCTGTTCACCAGGTCCACGTTGCTGCGGACCACCCGCCCCCCCTGGCCCTGGCTCGCCACCTGGCGCCTCAGGTGGCACAGCTGGCACCACATCACCACGGAAACCACCATCAGCACCGTGCAGAGCCCCACCAGTGCCCCCGCCGACATCACCAGGATGCTGCCGTGCTTCCTGCGGAACAGACAATCAGTGTCGGGGCTGGAGCTGGGGTTGGCGGGGGTCTGGGTGGAGGAGGTCCTGGTGGGTGTGTTGAGCCTTCTATGAGTGCTGCTTGGTGGGGAGCTGGTCAGCAAGATGCCTCTTCCTGAGGTGGAGGTAGAGAGACCTGATGATGGAGATGATGGTGTTGGATCGTTGGGTGTTGGATCTGATGGAGATTTGGGTGTTTGGGCCGAGGAAAGTGTTGAGCGGTCTGTCGTTGCACTCATGGTCCCTTCAGCAGATCTGTTAGAGCTGACCTCGATGGTACACCTCCCTGGAGCCAGCAGGGCCAGGCAGGACAGCAGGAGAAACATCCTGGACAGCATCGCACTTCTGGAGAGACACACACGAGAGACATGAACATTGTCACACAGGACACACTGTCACACAACAGATTCTGTTCCTCTTTTGTTGTGTCAAAAGTTTAGTTGTACGTTTGTCATGCTTTGTCAAATTTGCAGAACAGAAATGGGATTTGAAGATTAGACCAGAAATCTCAGAAGAACAAGTCGTCGCAGCTGAGGTTTTTATGTGCACATGTTTGTTCAGTGCTGGTGAGAATGTGGCTATTCAGAACCGTGGATAATCTTCATCTTCTATCAAATTTTTTCCAACATTGTAGGTGGAGCTTATTCTCGTTGCTCAGTCATCTAAACATCAAAATTCCCCAAAAGTTTTAAATCCCACGTACCTGTGTTTCCCGTGTGGAGATGAAACCCGGACGAGACAGGATACTAAAGAGCTCATGTGTGAGAGAGCAGCACCAGGCTCTGTACTGTGATGTGTGACAGACGAACATGTGATACGACACATCACACACAGCACCCAGCCTACCACACCATGACGCATATCCTTTTCCTCTCTCACTTCTACTCATCTATTTGAGGTGGTGTGTGTGTTTGTGGTCGGTCACGCTAGCGTCCACGGGGTGACTTCCTGCTGCAGGTGCAGCTCAAGCACAAGCAGGCAAAATGAGAGAAGTGTTTAGTAGAAGCTAGTTCCTTTTGTACAAAGTTGCTTTGTTTGTTGTTTACTTCCCAAAAGCTAACTGGAGCTTATTGTTGAGTTTACGATAAATGAAACACGTTTAATTTAAATGTATTAATTAAACGAATTGAAAGTAAATCGTAAGCCAATATCCTCACCCCGGAAATGTGGATGGAGTAACTCATCTTTGTTGGTTCTCTACTTCTTCTTTCTTTAGCCTGCACACGGTCTGACTGGAAACCCACTGTTAGTCGATTATTGGAAAATCTCCCTCACTTCCAGTATCTCTGCACCAGTCTTCATCTAAACGCCCCCCCTCCCTTCCCAGTACCACCCTGTGTGACATCTAAACGCCCCCCTCCCTTCCCAGTAGCACCCTGTGTGACCTGTGTCCTCCTGCCTCTGACCCCCGCAGGTTCAAGACGGGCCAGATCAACGGAGACCTCCTCATCTACCATGTCCTGCTGACCCTCAAGCCCTACTACGCCAAGCCCTACGAGATCGTGGTGGACCTCACCCACGCCGGCCCCAGCAACCGCTTCAAGACCGACTTCCTGTCCAAGTGGTTTGTGGTGTTCCCGGGGTTTGCCTACGAGAACGTGGCAGCCATCTACATCTACAACTGCAACACCTGGGTGAGGGAGTACACCAAGTACCACGAGCGCCTGCTCACGGGACTGAAGGGGAGCAAGAAGCTGCTGTTCATCGACTCTCCGGCGCGGCTGGCGGAACACGTGGAGCCGGACCAGCAGAAGCTGCCGGCCGCCACGCTGGCCCTGGAGGAGGACCTCAAGGTGTTCCACAACGCCCTGAAGCTGGCGCACAAGGACACCAAGGTCTCCATCAAGGTGAGGGGGGCTGGGCCGGTGAAGGGGGCGGTGAGGGGGGCTGGGCCGGTGAAGGGGGCGGTGAGGGGGGCTGGGCCGGTGAAGGGGGCGGTGAGGGGGGCTGGGCCGGTGAGGGGGGCTGGGCCGGTGAGGGGGACTGGGCCGGTGAAGGGGGCGGTGAGGGGGGCTGGGCCGGTGAGGGGGGCTGGGCCGGTGAGGGGGACTGGGCCGGTGAAGGGGGCGGTGAGG
>NC_090068.1:14010347-14055347 GCF_038355195.1 Osmerus mordax | reverse complement strand
CTGCTGGTGGCCACGGGCCCCCTCTCCCTCCGTGCATCCACACACGGCCTGGTCATCAACATCATCCACTCCCTCTGCACCTGCTCCCAGCTCAACTTCAGCGGTGAGACCCTCCTCATCCTCTCCTCATCCCTCTCTTCCTCCTCCTCCTCCTTCATGTCTGGCTCTCTCCTCCTGCTCCTCCTCCTTCATGTCTGGCTCTCTCCTCCTGCTCCTCCTCCTTCATGTGTGGCTCTCTCCTCCTGCTCCTCCTCCTTCATGTCTGGCTCTCTCCTCCTGCTCCTCCTCCTTCATGTGTGGCTCTCTCCTCCTGCTCCTCCTCCTTCATGTCTGGCTCTCTCCTCCTGCTCCTCCTCCTTCATGTCTGGCTCTCTCCTCCTGCTCCTCCTCCTTCATGTCTGGCTCTCTCCTCCTGCTCCTCCTCCTTCATGTGTGGCTCTCTCCTCCTGCTCCTCCTCCTTCATGTCTGGCTCTCTCCTCCTGCTCCTCCTCCTTCATGTCTGGCTCTCTCCTCCTGCTCCTCCTCCTTCATGTCTGGCTCTCTCCTCCTGCTCCTCCTCCTTCATGTCTGGCTCTCTCCTCCTGCTCCTCCTCCTTCATGTGTGGCTCTCTCCTCCTGCTCCTCCTCCTTCATGTCTGGCTCTCTCCTCCTGCTCCTCCTCCTTCATGTGTGGCTCTCTCCTCCTGCTCCTCCTCCTTCATGTCTGGCTCTCTCCTCCTGCTCCTCCTCCTTCATGTCTGGCTCTCTCCTCCTGCTCCTCCTCCTTCATGTCTGGCTCTCTCCTCCTGCTCCTCCTCCTTCATGTGTGGCTCTCTCCTCCTGCTCCTCCTCCTTCATGTGTGGCTCTCTCCTCCTGCTCCTCCTCCTTCATGTGTGGCTCTCTCCTCCTGCTCCTCCTCCTTCATGTGTGGCTCTCTCCTCCTGCTCCTCCTCCTTCATGTGTGGCTCTCTCCTCCTGCTCCTCCTCCTTCATGTGTGGCTCTCTCCTCCTGCTCCTCCTCCTTCATGTGTGGCTCTCTCCTCCTGCTCCTCCTCCTTCATGTGTGGCTCTCTCCTCCTGCTCCTCCTCCTTCATGTGTGGCTCTCTCCTCCTGCTCCTCCTCCTTCATGTGTGGCTCTCTCCTCCTGCTCCTCCTCCTTCATGTGTGGCTCTCTCCTCCTGCTCCTCCTCCTTCATGTGTGGCTCTCTCCTCCTGCTCCTCCTCCTTCATGTGTGGCTCTCTCCTCCTGCTCCTCCTCCTTCATGTGTGGCTCTCTCCTCCTGCTCCTCCTCCTTCATGTGTGGCTCTCTCCTCCTGCTCCTCCTCCTTCATGTGTGGCTCTCTCCTCCTGCTCCTCCTCCTTCATGTGTGGCTCTCTCCTCCTGCTCCTCCTCCTTCATGTGTGGCTCTCTCCTCCTGCTCCTCCTCCTTCATGTGTGGCTCTCTCCTCCTGCTCCTCCTCCTTCATGTGTGGCTCTCTCCTCCTGCTCCTCCTCCTTCATGTGTGGCTCTCTCCTCCTGCTCCTCCTCCTTCATGTGTGGCTCTCTCCTCCTGCTCCTCCTCCTTCATGTGTGGCTCTCTCCTCCTGCTCCTCCTCCTTCATGTGTGGCTCTCTCCTCCTGCTCCTCCTCCTTCATGTGTGGCTCTCTCCTCCTGCTCCTCCTCCTTCATGTGTGGCTCTCTCCTCCTGCTCCTCCTCCTTCATGTGTGGCTCTCTCCTCCTGCTCCTCCTCCTTCATGTGTGGCTCTCTCCTCCTGCTCCTCCTCCTTCATGTGTGGCTCTCTCCTCCTGCTCCTCCTCCTTCATGTGTGGCTCTCTCCTCCTGCTCCTCCTCCTTCATGTGTGGCTCTCTCCTCCTGCTCCTCCTCCTTCATGTGTGGCTCTCTCCTCCTGCTCCTCCTCCTTCATGTGTGGCTCTCTCCTCCTGCTCCTCCTCCTTCATGTGTGGCTCTCTCCTCCTGCTCCTCCTCCTTCATGTGTGGCTCTCTCCTCCTGCTCCTCCTCCTTCATGTGTGGCTCTCTCCTCCTGCTCCTCCTCCTTCATGTGTGGCTCTCTCCTCCTGCTCCTCCTCCTTCATGTGTGGCTCTCTCCTCCTGCTCCTCCTCCTTCATGTGTGGCTCTCTCCTCCTGCTCCTCCTCCTTCATGTGTGGCTCTCTCCTCCTGCTCCTCCTCCTTCATGTGTGGCTCTCTCCTCCTGCTCCTCCTCCTTCATGTGTGGCTCTCTCCTCCTGCTCCTCCTCCTTCATGTGTGGCTCTCTCCTCCTGCTCCTCCTCCTTCATGTGTGGCTCTCTCCTCCTGCTCCTCCTCCTTCATGTGTGGCTCTCTCCTCCTGCTCCTCCTCCTTCATGTGTGGCTCTCTCCTCCTGCTCCTCCTCCTTCATGTGTGGCTCTCTCCTCCTGCTCCTCCTCCTTCATGTGTGGCTCTCTCCTCCTGCTCCTCCTCCTTCATGTGTGGCTCTCTCCTCCTGCTCCTCCTCCTTCATGTGTGGCTCTCTCCTCCTGCTCCTCCTCCTTCATGTGTGGCTCTCTCCTCCTGCTCCTCCTCCTTCATGTGTGGCTCTCTCCTCCTGCTCCTCCTCCTTCATGTGTGGCTCTCTCCTCCTGCTCCTCCTCCTTCATGTCTGGCTCTCTCCTCCTGCTCCTCCTCCTTCATGTGTGGCTCTCTCCTCCTGCTCCTCCTCCTTCATGTGTGGCTCTCTCCTCCTGCTCCTCCTCCTTCATGTGTGGCTCTCTCCTCCTGCTCCTCCTCCTTCATGTGTGGCTCTCTCCTCCTCCCCACAGAGGAGACCAAGCAGGTGTTGAGGCTCAGCCTGACTGAGTTCTCCCTCCCCAAGTTCTACCTGCTGTTTGGAATCAGCAAGGTGAAGTCTGCCGCCGTCATCGCCTTCCGCTCCAGCTACCGTGACCGCTCCTTTCCCCCCGGGGCCTACGAGAGAGAGACCTTCGCCCTGTCCTCCCTGGAGACCGTCACAGAGGCACTGCTGGAGATCATGGAGGTGAGCTCAGAACCCTCTGTCTTGGCTGTGACAGGAGTGTGTGTGTGTGTGTGTGTGTGTAAAGGAGCCTGTGGTCTGAGGTGTTGCTCTCCTCCTGCAGGCCTGCATGAGGGACATTCCTGGCTGCACCTGGCTGGACCAGTGGACCGAGCTGGCTCAGAAGTAAACACACCCCTGCTCTACTCTACCCTGCTCTACTCTCCTCTGGTCTACTCTACTCTGCTCTGCTCTACCTCACCCTGCTCTACTCTTCTATACTCTGCTCTGCTCTACCTCACACTGCTCTACCCTGCTCTACTCTGCTCTACTCTGCTCTACCCTACTCTACTCTGCTCTGCTCTACTCTACCCTGCTCTACTCTACTCTTCTCTGCTCTGCTCTGCTCTACCCTGCTCTGCTCTACCCTGCTCTACTCTGCTCTACCCTGCTCTACCCTGCTCTACTGTGCTCTGCTCTACTCTGCTCTACCCTGCTCTACTCTGCTCTAATCTGCTCTGCTCTACCCTGCTCTGCTCTGCTCTACCCTGCTCTACCCTGATCTGCTCTACTCTGCTCTGCTCTGCTCTACCCTGCTCTGCTCTACTCTGCTCTACCCTGCTCTACTCTGCTCTGCTTTGCTCTGCTCTGCTCTACCCTGCTCTGCTCTGCTCTACTCTGCTCTACTCTACCCTGCTTTACCCTGCTCTGCTCTGCTCTGCTCTACCCTGCTCTGCTCTGCTCTACTCTGCTCTGCTCTGCTCTACCCTGCTCTACTCTGCTTTACCCTGCTCTACTCTACTCTGCTCTACTCTCCTCTGGTCTGCTCTCCTCTGGTCTACTCTGATGTGTTCTAATCTACTCTGGTCTACTCTATTCTTCAGGATGAATGAAGCCTGCAGAACTGGCTGTTCTAACTCTCTCCCCCCTCCAGGTTTGCGTTCCAGTTCAACCCCTCCCTGCAGCCCAGGGCGCTGGTGGTGTTCGGCTGCATCAGTAAGAAGGTGACGCACGGCCAGATCAAGCAGGTCCTGCGCATCCTCAGCAAAGCCACGCCGCTGCTCAGCATCGACAGGGTGGGCAGCCCGCTCAGTGTGTGAGAGACTGTGTGTGTGTGAGAGACTGTGTGTGTGTGAGAGACTGTGTGTGTGTGTGTGTTGACATGTGCTGCTGCTCTGTGCAGGGTCTGGAGAGCTGTCTGAAGGGGCCAGACAGCTACAACAGCCAGGTTCTGATTGAGGCCACGGTGATCGCTCTGACTAAGCTGCAACCTCTCCTCAATAAGGTACACCCTCCCCCTGCCCCCTCACACCCTCACCTGGCAAATACACACCATTCCTCAACTCCTACCACCAGAATATTATAACTATCCTTGATTTTATGCTGTACCAACTCCATGCTTGGTTCATCCAGAACTGTCTGAGAGTTCTGTTAGCCCCTCTGCTGGCGTCCGCTCAGAGCTGGGTGTTGTGTTCTCCACGGCCCGCTTCCTCCTGGTTAGAGAGATGTGAACCTCACTGTGGTGTGAGCCTCTGCTCTGAGGTCGTGAGCGGAGCTGTTCCAGCCTGCTGAATAGACCACTGACACACACACACACAGGCTGGTGTACAGGCCAACACCATTTCCTTTCCTCCGGTGTGGGTGTGTGTGTATGTCTTTGAATATGTGTGTTGTTTGTGTGTGTCAGCTGTGTGTGTGTGGGTGTGTTGCGGGGGTAACCAGCCTGTGTGTCCTGCAGGACTCCCTCATGCACAAGGCCCTGTTCTGGGTGGCCGTGGCCGTGTTGCAGCTGGACGAGGTGAACCTGTACTCTGCAGGCACAGCGCTGCTGGAACAAAACCTCCACACCCTGGACAGCCTGAAGGTGTTCAACGACAAGGTACTGCTAGCACACGCTCACAGTCCCTCTCTGCCTCCCTCACTGCCTCCCTCACTGCCTCCCTCACTGCCTCCCTCTCTGCCTCCCTCTCTGCCTCCCTCTCTGCCTCCCTCTCTGCCTCCCTCTCTGCCTCCCTCACTGCCTCCCTCTCTACCTCCCTCACTGCCTCCCCCACTGCCTCCCTTACTGCCTCCCTCTCTGCCTCCCTGTCTGCCTCCCTCACTGCCTCCCTCACTGCCTCCCTCTCTGCCTCCCTCTCTGCCTCCCTCACTGCCTCCCTCACTGCCTCCCTCTCACCATGTGCCTCCTGCCCCCCAGAGCCCTGAGGACGTGTTCATGGAGGTCCGGAAGCCCCTGGAGTGGCACTGTAAACAGATGGACCACTTTGTCGGCCTCAACTTCAGCTCCAACTTCAACTTTGCACTAGTGGGTCACCTGCTGAAAGGTGAGTTGGTGTGGTCCGGGGCGGGGGGGGGTGTCTGGGCTGGGAGCTCAGCCTCTGACCACGCTGTGTGTCCCCAGGGTACCGACACCCCTCTCCCACTACGGTGGCGCGGACTGTCCGCATCCTGCACACCCTGCTGGGCCTGGTGGGGAAACACCTCAACTGTGACAAGTTTGAGGTCAACACAGAGAGCGTGGCCTACCTGGCAGGTGAGCTCCACCTGCACACAGAGAGGGGCCTATCAGACTGGTTAGCTCCACCTGCACACTGCACACAGAGAGGGGCCTATCAGACTGGTTAGCTCCACCTGCACACAGAGAGGGGCCTATCAGACTGGTTAGCTCCACCTGCACACAGAGAGGGGCCTATCAGACTGGTTAGCTCCACCTGCACACAGAGAGGGGCCTATCAGACTGGTTAGCTCCACCTGCACACTGCACACACAGAGTGGGGCCTATCAGACTGGTTAGCTCCACCTGCACACTGCACACAGAGAGGGGCCTATCAGACTGGCATGTACCTGGCCTACCTAGCTAGACCTAGATACATGTCTACATTTCAAGATCCTAGATGTAGACTGTGATCATAGTTTCTTCTTTCAGTGATATTCTCTAGTCACATGGCAGCATGCAGCTGTTCAGGGTTAGTCAGCTGATCTGTGTGTGTTCAGGGTTAGTCAGCTGATCTGTGTGTGTTCACAGCTCTGCTCACGGTCTCAGAGGAAGTCCGTAGTCGCTGCAGCCTCAAACACAGGAAGTCCTTGCTCCTCTCAGACGTTACCATGGAGAACGTTCCCATGGACACGTACTCCGCGCACCACGGCGACCCCAGCTGCAGGTGAGCTGCTCTGCATGACGGGGGGGATTTGAACCTGGGATCTTGGATACAGGCAGATGCTGCTCCTCTGGCCCTGGTCCTGTCTGAGTGCTCTCAGTGTCCCTGTTGTCCCCTGGTATCAGTTTCCCCTGGTCTCAGTGTCCCCTGGTATCAGTGTCCCCTGGTATCAGTGTCCCCTGGTATCAGTTTCCCCTGGTCTCAGTGTCCCCTGGTCTCAGTGTCCCTGTTGTCCCCTGGTCTCAGTGTCCCCTGGTCTCAGTGTCCCCTGTGTCCCCCTGCAGGACTCTGAGGGAGTCTCAGCCCTGGACCTCCCCCCGGGTGCTGGAGCACTACCTGGTGGCCCACCACTACCCCACCGTGGGCCAGATCAGCCCCCGCACTCGCAAGTCCATGAGCCTGGACATGGGCCAGCCGTCCCAGGCCAACACCAAGAAGCTGCTGGGTAACCCCTCACCCACCCCCTCACTCCCTCCGTCACCCCCCCTCACCCCCCCTTCACCCACCCCCTCACCCCTCCCTCGCCCACCCCCTCCCTCACCCCCCCCTCACCCCCTGGTGACACCCACTGTGTGTGTGTGTGTGATCCTCAGGCACCAGGAAGAGTTTTGATCACCTGATCTCAGACAGCAAAGCTCCCAAGCGCTCTGAGCTGGAGTCGGGCACCACCACGCCCCCCAAGATGAGGAGGGTGGCTGAGAACGACTACGACTTGGGTACGCCTCCCTCTGAGGACTGCTGGAGGAGGAGGGGCACAGGCTGGAGGACTGACCCTCTCTCCTTCTGTCTCCATTTCTCTCTGCCTTTCCTTTCTCTCTCTCCCTCCCTCTCTCAGAGGCCCAGAGGATGTCCCAGCACCACACCCTGAGGAAGGTGTCTGTGTCAGAGTCCAACGTGCTGCTGGACGAGGAGGTTCTCACCGACCCCAAGACCCAGGCCCTCCTCCTCACCGTCCTGGTAACACTCCTCTCCTCCTCTCCCCCTCTCATCTCCTCTCCTCCTCTCCCCCTCTCATCTACATTTAGTCATTTAGCAGACGCTCTTATCCACAGCGACTTACAGTAACACTCCTCTCCTCCTCTCCCCCTCTCATCTCCTCTCCTCCTCTCCCCCTCTCATCTCCTCTCCTCCTCTCCCCCTCTCATCTCCTCTCCCCCTCTCATCTCCTCTCCTCCTCTCCCCCTCTCATCTCCTCTCCTCCTCTCCCCCTCTCATCTCTTCTCCTCCTCTCCCCCTCTCATCTCCTCTCCTCCTCTCCCCCTCTCATCTCTTCTCCTCCTCTCCCCCTCTCATCTCCTCTCCTCCTCTCCCCCTCTCATCTCCTCTCCTCCTCTCCCCCTCTCATCTCCTCTCCTCCTCTCCCCCTCTCATCTCTTCTCCTCCTCTCCCCCTCTCATCTCCTCTCCTCCTCTCCCCCTCTCATCTCTTCTCCTCCTCTCCCCCTCTCATCTCCTCTCCTCCTCTCCCCCTCTCATCTCCTCTCCTCCTCTCCCCCTCTCATCTCTTCTCCAGGCCACCCTGGTGAAGAACACTACAGATGAGTTTGACCAGAGAATCCTCTACGAGTTCCTAGCTGAAGCCTGTGTCGTCTTCCCAAAGGTCTTTCCTGTGGTGTAAGTGTCCTGGCGGAGTTCCAGTCACTCTAGCAACACTCCCAAACGTCGCATCTCACTCTCAGCTTTTCTTGGGACTGGAGTGTTTAGTCATGTCCAATCTCTGTGCTTGTGCTGCCCCAGTCACAACCTCCTGGACTCCAAGATCAACACGCTGCTGTCGCTCTGCCAGGACCCCCACCTGCTCAACCCCATCCACGGGATCGTCCAGAGTGTGGTCTACCACGAGGAGTCCCCACCCCAGTACCAGCCCTCCTACCTGCAGAGTGAGACGCACACACACTCACACACACTCACACACACACACACACACACTCAGCACACACTCAGCACACACTCAGCACACACTCAGCACACACTCAGCACACACACACTCATCACACACACACTCATCACACACTCACTCACCACACACACTCACCACACACACACTCTATAGGTTGTTTTCTGTGCTGCTGATTAATGTCCACCCCTCGCTGTCTCTCCTGCAGGTTTTGGTTTCAACGGTCTGTGGAGGTTTGCAGGGCCGTTCTCTAAGGTAAGCAGGAACACACCCCCCCCCCCCCCCCAGCTCTGTAGAGAGTCCTCTAACCCCCCCCCCCCCCAGCTCTGTAGAGAGTCCTCTAACCCCCCCCCCCCCCAGCTCTGTAGAGAGTCCTCTAACCCCCCCCCCCAGCTCTGTAGAGAGTCCTCTAACCCCCCCCCCCAGCTCTGTAGAGAGTCCTCTAACCCCCCCCCCCAGCTCTGTAGAGAGTCCTCTAACCCCCCCCCCCAGCTCTGTAGAGAGTCCTCTAACCCCCCCCCCCCAGCTCTGTAGAGAGTCCTCTAACCCCCCCCCCCCAGCTCTGTAGAGAGTCCTCTAACCCCCCCCCCCCAGCTCTGTAGAGAGTCCTCTAACCCCCCCCCCCCCAGCTCTGTAGAGAGTCCTCTAACCCCCCCCCCCCAGCTCTGTAGAGAGTCCTCTAACCCCCCCCCCCCAGCTCTGTAGAGAGTCCTCTAACCCCCCCCCCCCCCCTCTCTCTCTCTCTCTCTTTCTGCAGCAAACCCAGATCCCAGACTATGCAGAGCTGATTGTGAAGTTCCTGGACGCCCTGATTGACACCTATCTCCCTGGGACGGAGGAGGAGGCTAGTGAGGAGAGCCTCCGTACGCCCACCTCTCCCTACCCTCCCCCCGCCCAGAGCCAGCTCAGCATCACCGCTAACCTCAACCTCTCCAACTCCATGACCTCACTGGCCACCTCGCAGCACTCCCCAGGTCAGCACACACACTACACACACACACACACACACAGAGGAAGGGAGAGGGAAAGAGAAGGATCTTTTCTAATATGTCTATATACACATTCCTGTCAGACTGGTTTTTCTCCCTTGTTTGTTTGTGTGCACTTTCTTTATAGATAGACATAGGGGCTATGTTAGAGTCGGTTAATGATTTTTTCACCTTATGTTATAATTTCTTTATCACAGTTTTCAGTTGGTATTATGTTTATGTTGATCATGTTTAATACTCTATCCTGTTTACGTTGATTATGTTTAATATTATTTTTGTTTTCTATCATTCCTCTTTTTGGGTTGCCATGGTCACCCACTCCTGTTTTCCCCCTCTGTGTGCGAAGCTTCTCTGCCTTGCTCTAAGTCTGCTGTTTTCACCCCCCACCTGGCCCAGGCAGGTACTACAGACCTCTCCCCCTCCCTCCCCCCACCTGGCCCAGGCAGGTACTACAGACCTCTCCCCCTCCCTCCCCCCACCTGGCCCAGGCAGGTACTACAGACCTCTCCCCCTCCCTCCCCCCACCTGGCCCAGGCAGGTACTACAGACCTCTCCCCCTCCCTCCCCCCCACCTGGCCCAGGCAGGTACTACAGACCTCTCCCCCTCCCTCCCCCCCACCTGGCCCAGGCAGGTACTACAGACCTCTCCCCCTCCCTCCCCCCCACCTGGCCCAGGCAGGTACTACAGACCTCTCCCCCTCCCTCCCCCCCACCTGGCCCAGGCAGGTACTACAGACCTCTCCCCCTCCCTCCCCCCACCTGGCCCAGGCAGGTACTACAGACCTCTCCCCCTCCCTCCCCCCACCTGGCCCAGGCAGGTACTACAGACCTCTCCCCCTCCCTCCCCCCACCTGGCCCAGGCAGGTACTGCAGACCTCTCCCCCTCCCTCCCCCCACCTGGCCCAGGCAGGTACTACAGACCTCTCCCCCTCCCTCCCCCCACCTGGCCCAGGCAGGTACTACAGACCTCTCCCCCTCCCTCCCCCCACCTGGCCCAGGCAGGTACTACAGACCTCTCCCCCTCCCTCCCCCCCACCTGGCCCAGGCAGGTACTACAGACCTCTCCCCCTCCCTCCCCCCACCTGGCCCAGGCAGGTACTACAGACCTCTCCCCCTCCCTCCCCCCCACCTGGCCCAGGCAGGTACTACAGACCTCTCCCCCTCCCTCCCCCCCACCTGGCCCAGGCAGGTACTACAGACCTCTCCCCCTCCCTCCCCCCCACCTGGCCCAGGCAGGTACTACAGACCTCTCCCCCTCCCTCCCCCCACCTGGCCCAGGCAGGTACTACAGACCTCTCCCCCTCCCTCCCCCCCACCTGGCCCAGGCAGGTACTACAGACCTCTCCCCCTCCCTCCCCCCCACCTGGCCCAGGCAGGTACTACAGACATCTCCCCCTCCCTCCCCCCGCCCCCCTCCCTCCTCCCGCCTCCCAGTGAGGACCAGTCCTATGGACCAGTCAGTCCACCAGTCCTTGCTCATGTTAGGTCAGTGCTCTCTGGAGTCCTGTGTGGGCCGTTTGCTCCCCCTAGTGGTAGGTTGTCACACTGTAGCCTGACGGTCTCAATACTGCTCTGCTTTCAAATAGACCCCACAAGATCCCCATCTCCCCCTCAGTATTACCCATCATCTCTCCTACCCCCTAGCTTTCACAAAAGAATCATGTCTCAGATGAGTCAACCGCAACAGTCCTGACAGTGTGTGTGTTCGTGTGTGTGTGCTTGTGTGCGCGCGTGTGTGTGTGTGTGTGTGCTTGTGTGCGTTTGTGTTCTCAGGCATGGACAAGGAGAACGTGGAGCTGTCTCCAGGGAGCAGCCTCAGCAGCAGGACGAGGCACGGTTCAGCCAGTCAGGTCCAGAAGCAGCGCAGTGCAGGGAGCTTCAAACGGCCCAGCATCAAGAAGATCGTATGACCCCTGACCCTCCACACCCAGCATCAAGAAGATCGTATGACCCCTGACCCTCCACACCCAGCATCAAGAAGATCGTATGACCCCTGACCCTCCACACCCAGCATCAAGAAGATCGTATGACCCCTGACCCTCCACACCCAGCATCAAGAAGATCGTATGACCCCTGACCCCTGACCCTCCACACCCAGCATCAAGAAGATCGTATGACCCCTGACCCCTGACCCTCCACACCCAGCATCAAGAAGATCGTATGACCCCTGACCCCTGACCCTCCACACCCAGCATCAAGAAGATCGTATGACCCCTGACCCTCCACACCCAGCATCAAGAAGATCGTATGACCCCTGACCCTCCACACCCAGCATCAAGAAGATTGTATGACCCCTGACCCCTGACCCTCCACACCCAGCATCAAGAAGATCGTATGACCCCTGACCCTCCACACCCAGAATAAAGACGATCGGATGACCCTTGACCCCTCCCAGTCATCATGCTGCACTTCTAATCCTACTATACCTCTCCTCTTAGTCCTCCCCCCCTGTCTCTCTCTCTGTGGTGATTCTCTAGTTTTACATCCGTGCTCTTAACCCTGACCCCACCTGTCTGCCATATCCACTTGATGATCTATAGAAGAATTCTCCAAACTTTTCTTTATTTTGTGTATGATTATTATTTTATTTATTTTTTTGATGACATTGAGTTTGTCCCCCCTCAGTGTACAGAGTACGCTCTGACATTCCCAGCCAAACAGCAGCGACAGTAGACCACCAGGAATCTGAAACCATCTTGTTGTCCCTGCTTTCATGTCGCTGTGTGATTCCGTGTAAAGAAGAGACCAGGTCTGTGATTTGCACAATTTACTATAATTCAACCTGCCTGTTTTTAGTTGGACTTTTTTTATTGTTGTTAGTTGACTGACATTTCCCCGAGCTGAGAGTGTGGGCGGGGAGAGCTAGCAAGGGAACACTGACCCTGGGGCCTTGGCACTAAGGAGCAACTCACCAGAGGGTTACCAGGACGACCAGATGCTGACACACACACACTCTCATAAGCAGCTGCTGACTGGACGTGTGTTGTGGAGGAGGATCCTGTCCTGTGAGACAGTCTGCCTGACCGTGCTGTGTGGGGCTGGGGGCTGGCCTCCTCTCCCCTGTGCGGGGCTGGCCTCCTCTCCCTGTGTGGGGCTGGGGGCTGGCCTCCTCTCCCCTGTGTGGGGCTGGGGGCTGGCCTCCTCTCCCCTGTGCGGGGCTGGCCTCCTCTCCCCTGTGCGGGGCTGGCCTCCTCTCCCCTGTGCGGGGCTGGGGGCTGGCCTCCTCTCCCCTGTGCGGGGCTGGCCTCCTCTCCCCTGTGCGGGGCTGGGGGCTGGCCTCCTCTCCCTGTGTGGGGCTGGGGGCTGGCCTCCTCTCCCCTGTGTGGGGCTGGGGGCTGGAGGAACCAGAGAGGAGGAGCGTGGAGGAACCAGAGAGGAGGAGCGTGGAGGAACCAGAGAGGAGGAGCGTGGAGGAACCAGAGAGGAGGAGTTTGGAGCAACCAGAGAGGAGGAGCGTGGAGGAACCAGAGAGGAGGAGCTGGAGGAACCAGAGAGGAGGAGCGTGGAGGAACCAGAGAGGAGGAGCTGGAGGAACCAGAGAGGAGGAGCTGGAGGAACGTGGAGGAACCAGAGAGGAGGAGCGTGGAGGAGCTGGAGGAACCAGGTCTGCAGGCATCACACCCCGGATCACGGTTCTCACACGGAGAACATCACACGTTCTCCTGACCAGAAGGTTTTGAGAACGGTCATGTATGGCTGGGTTCCTCAGTTAGAATAGTTTGTTTGCCCCATTTACAGAAACTGGGAGGTTGTTTAGTTCATTGTGTGCCTTTTCTAGGGTTTTCAGATGTTTCTAAAGAACATGGGAGAGGAGAAACATCAAACTGCAAGGTACTATTGTAGGCAGTGTCTACATGTGTATATATATACAGTTATAAGTATTGTAAACAGTACCCTATGATACCCAGTTATACAGACATGAGTAACCTGCTGCCTGATAATAACAGCCATGTGTGGTTGAATATTCATGCATTAACATTTGGTACTTCGAGTTGAAACGAAGAATAACATAGACAGACGATGATGTAGGGGACAGATTTACTAAGGTTTGTATTTGCATATTTAGACAAGAAATGATAACTTGGTGGTTCTGATCCAGAATCCTAATGATCTCATATTAGTTCTCATGTTTTTGTTTATTGTTTTCAGAAAGTTTGACACTAATTTCAGTTTCAAAAGCTTTGGTAAATCTGCCCTCTATTTACAGTGTAAATAGTAAAATATTTTATTTGTACTGTAATTATGATTTTGTTTTCACAGTGAAGTTGATTTTATATATATAATTTTTTTTTTTTACATCAAGTCATTGGAAAGATCTGAAGAAATATGGATTAGTTATTTATTACCAACTATGTGGCGCAGTGACTCCTCGTGCACACAGCTGCAGGGGTAACGCGGTGTTTCTGTGAAGCGTTGTGAAGACTTCAGAGGCGGTTAGAGTGTTAGAAAGCAGCTCCGGGGTTAGTCCACCCCTGCCGTAGTCTTCCCGTTCTGGTGTGGGATTAGACGAGAAGCAGTGCGGCAGGCACCAAAGACTAGCTTGCACTAGCGGATGGAAAATCAATCCTGTCATGTGTTTATTTGCTCTCACAGCCTTTTGCGTTTGGTCCCGTTCTCCCTTTATGGATCGATTAGAACGTGTCAAAACAGGAAATTCTTTCCAGTCTGTAAACACGGTGCTGTTCGTTCGCGCGGACGTGCATTGACCACGGCGGTTGGTGGTCAGAAGTCTGCCTCCTGGTCACGGAGACCGACTGCCTCGTGTCTGCGGTTTGAGAGACAAGATCCAGTGCCATACAGTCGGTTCGTGCGGTGTGTTGTCACTGTGGGGGGAGAGGGGGGGGGGGGGGGTACTGTGGGGTTTACATTTATGTGCCAACTCGTGTTTTCGTTGCTTGTTAGAACTTTCCCATGGTCACTCCGGGGAGACGACACGTGCCCCCTCATCTCCTCTACACCTTTCCACAAGGGGCATGGCCTTAGCTTAGGAGCGTGCGTTAAGTGCATTATATACACCGAACCGAGTCTGTGTATAACTGAGTGGAGATTGGCGTAAACGGAGGATATGAAGACTGACAGTTTGTTATAGAACACAAGACTTGTGAATGTTAAACCAGCCATTTTGTTTAGTCTGTTCAGCCATGCTTTAAACACATAATGTTTCTGATATGTTCGTTTATCCAATATAAACTAACAAAACGAATACAAAAAACGACTACAAGGTATGAACAATGTGCGCACTTAAATGTTGTTTCCAAAATTCAAAGTGTGTTGGTGCTGATGAACGTTAGTGTGTTGTATGTAATATAATGAAGTAGATCTCCCTGCCTGCATTTTGTTTACAAATGTTTCATATACTTGAATCAGGAGGATGTTTGTCTAGATGGAGCAGTTCCTCATCATGGAAAGGGAAAATAAATGAAAGCTTTTAAAAGTTAAATGGAACAAGTTTACCAAACACAATCAAAAATGAGATTTTCCTATTCGTTTGAAGGAAACTAACATTTAGAAACTGCAGTGTAGTAGGCTACCAGATCAACTTCTGCATAGTAACCGCGTATCCTTCTGATCGACATAAACGGTAGACTGGGCGTGGAGGAAATGTTGGTTTTGAGAGATGGACCAAGCTATAAATGCAAAACCACATTGTAGTTTTTTTCTTTTTGTATGTGCTTATTCGTGAACATCTGTAAACGAGAACCACAACAGCAGCATGCTACATTATTTTTGTTATTACGGTGTTCATATTGCTAAATTCATTCATCAACAGATCTGGCAGTTTTAAGCGCCCTTTAGAAAGGGTGCGTCTCAATCATCTATTTGGCTCATGTTTGAAAGGGTGCGTCTCAATCAGCTTTCTTTGCCTTCAGTCTGCTGTTGGCTTCATCGAAGTATCTTTGGTTTCTGTTTTCCTCCGTGCTTTTCCCAACCAAACGTGTCTGTCTGACTTACAGTAGTTAAGTTAACTAGTGAGTCAACTGAAGGTAAAATATTGAAACAGAAGAAAACATACGTGCAGCTGGATAGAGAGAAGAATTAGTCAGCCTTTTGACAAATACAGTATTACTCCTTTCCGGCAATGTGAGGGGGACATTTTTTCTTTTATTTTTTGTGTTTTTTTTTTCTTTCAAAAAGGGTTGTAGCCTATTTGATTTCATAGATAACCCAAACACAAGTTCTATTTACACGGAGGGAAAATTTGAAGCAAGATTTTGTCTTTCGAGGGTTGCTCTGTAAATATACCGTTGGGGTTTAATTATTCCTATTTGAAGTCAGTTGTTATGCGCTGGGTTGATATAAGTTGGCACATTCAAGGTTATGGTTATAAGGGTTCAAGGTTATGCAACAATGTTTTAAACCATTGGCCCTCTCTTTTAAATCTTGTTTCCTTCATTTTTTTTACGCAGTTAGCTTCACCTCTGTAAATATTTTTGTGTAAAAATCGACAAAGGTATATTTACTACACTGTAAATACATGTGATGATATATTGTATTATTTTGCTTTTTGTAAAGCAGTTAGTTGCTGTACATGTAAAACCTTCAAATGGAATTATTCAAATGTTAGTAATGATAACCTCTCCACCATGTCATTGTCATTACATATATTGAGGATGAGTAAAGGCTCACTAGAGGATAGATGACTGTGCTCTACACCTTCACAGTATAACAAGTTGCCGTCCTCATCTGATCTGACTTTAACAGACGTTGCCCTAATAAAGCTCATTTCTGTCCTGGACATTGTTTGTGGTGTGGTTGATGAAACTTGCTGCTTTACAATATCGTGATTCCGGTGCAGTAATGTGTGGCGTACCACGATTTCAAAGAGAAGAAATTAAGTGTTACATTATTGACAGGATTTTTATTACTGGTTTTCTCCGCTGACGTATTCAGCACATTTTTGTTGACGGGTCGTAATGCGTCTCATTCATCAACAATTTATTGTCGTCTCCGCACCTCCGCTAGTGCGCCTCAGTGTTATCGCGAGGTTTGATTGGCTGCTGCAGGACGATAACTTCCAGGCGTAGTTGGATGAGACGAACTACGGTACCGTCGCATGTCTTCAGTACTGATAGTTGTTGGACAAAAAATACGTTTTGGTAAGTTGGCAGGAAAGCTCTTTGATTTCGGTGTGTGTACATTGTACCAGTATACGGGAGAAAGGGTCTAAACGAGTGTAAAATCACGCGATTGTTATCGCTAGAGATCTCGTTGCCATCATCACTATCATCAGCAGGTTTGCATGACATAGATGATAGTACAGTAATCATGGATTTCTACCAGCTCGACAGATAACCTGATTATGAATAGTGAGCATCGACTTAATGGATACCTGCCTAGTTATTTTCGCTGGTTATCTATAGGTGGTCTCAAATACATGCACGTGATGCAAATGACCCGAGTGCCTAGCCAGCTGCTACATCCACCAAAGTTCGTTTCTTTTGGCTGCTCTTCATTCGCAATGTTACTGCTCTTTACACGTGTAGTGCAGTATGTACTAATAAGCAGTGTGCTTGTGGAAATCCTTGTTTTTTCCGCTTCAGTCAGATTCGTGCTGTCTCTTGAGTTTGGTTCTACACAACCGGCAGCACCTGCAGTAAGGGCTAGCTAGCTAGCTAGCTAGCAAGATGCGTAGGATATTAATGGAATCTCACATGCGTTTGCGACTCTCATTTCACTCACTATCATGTTTCTACCGTTGCCAGCTCGCGTTTTTAAGCGCCAATACGCCGGTGCCTCGGCCTATTGAAGGTATTTACGGCTTGACGTGTAGAGTACACTTCGTGCTGTAGTCCGTAGGCTACTATACTATAGGTCTATGCGTTTCATGCTTACCTTTTGACCCGGAGGAGCAAAAAAGGACCCCAAAGCTGAGCCATCAATCTGATATCCCGACCCTGTGCTGAGCCCTCTGTGTTGCCAGACGGTTAGTGCAGCAAGGTAATCTGTCTGTCTGAGAAGTGAGGGAGCTACGGTATTAAATATTGTGTATTTACTCTCTCCAGAGTCTGGTCTGTGTAATTCAATACGCTGTACCATACTGCTGTGTAGATGCTAGAACCATACAGTTGGGTGACTAAGAGTTCTAATAATAGACCCTGGTCATGATTCTGTACAGGTCCTCTGGGCATAACATCTATTGATACAACCGTAGACCTACTTTTAACACTCCAGGCATGACCACCAACCTACTTTGTTCAGCAAAGCAAAGGACCAAGTGATCATGGTGCTGGGACTGAACACAGGGCTGGTAAGCCTGGTGAGAGCCGTCTCCAAGTCCACTTGTCACCCTGTCAGTCCCTGAAGGTCATGGACTTAGTGGAACCCTGTCTCTGCCTGTCTAATGCCGGTGGCCTGGGTCTCAGTGCACAGGGGAATGGCATGCTTGTGTGTCCTTCTATATCTGGGCGTAGCGCCCAGCTAGCCTGCAGCTGAGAGAGACCACCTTTGGCCAGCCAGGGAACAATGACTCAGCTAAGCTAAGTTTAGCTGGAGAGTTTAGAATCAAGCCAGACTATTCTTTTACCAAACTATCACCAGGCCTATAGGTGTCTGTTCTGACGTAGACCTTGTCTAGTGTAGGTGTTCTGATGATTCCTCATCAGGGCAGTGAGTGTGTCCACAGCTAGTTGTGAAGCAACATGAATATTTCACCTGCTAACAGGAGTCCTGGGTGATCTGTACAGAAGGTGTTGCGTGTCACCTGAGGGCTGCAGGCTGGAACCAGACTCTCTCAGCTCATAATGGGATCACTGCTGAGAACAGATGTGTACACATGCTGCACACCAAGACTGTTCCTTTATGTGGAGATGGACTGTCTCTTTCTCTCCCCCTCCTCCTCTCCTTCCTTCACCTCTCCTTCCTTCACCTCTCCTCCTCCTCTCCTTCCTTCACCTCTCCTCCTCCTCTCCTTCCTTCACCTCTCCTTCCTTCACCTCTCCTCCTCTCCTTCCTTCACCTCTCCTCCTCCTCCTCCTCCTCTCCTTCTTCCTCCTCTCCTTCCTTCACCTCTCCTCCTCCTCTCTTCCTTCCTCCTCTCCTTCCTTCACCTCTCCTCCTCCTCCCTTTCCTTCACCTCTCCACCTCCTCTCCTTCCTTCACCTCTCCACCTCCTCTCCTTCCTTTACCTCTCCTCCTCCTCCCTTTCCTTCACCTCTCCACCTCCTCTCCTTCCTTCACCTCTCCTCATCTCCCTCCTCCTCTCCTTCCTTCACCTCTCCTCCTCCTCTCCTTCCTTCACCTCTCCTCCTCTCCTTCCTTCACCTCTCCTCCTCTAATTCCTGCTCCTGGAGTTTCATCATCTTCCCCAGTCAGTGATGAAGATAAGTCGTGGTGATTATCCTCTGTTAGTGTCGAACCTCTCACTCTCTCTCTCCCACCCCTTCCCTTCTCCCTCTCTTGCTCTCTCTCTCCCCCCCCCACCCTCCCCCTCCTCAGGTGGTGTAGCTGGAGACCATGCTGTTGGGTCTGAGGTCCATCCTGCCCCTGTCCCTGTCGGGAGTGTTGGCCTTCCTGGGCCTGTGGTGGTACTCTGCACGAAAGAAAGGCCGGCTCCCCCACACACACCTCCAGGAGGGGGATGGGGATGGGGAGGGCGTAACTGAGGAGCAGAGCCCCGGGAAGGGGAGCGGGGCGGGGCAGGGGGAGGGGAGGGGGGGCCTGGCTGGGGAGGAGCGGGAGGCCGGGGCAGACACAGAAGCACCAACACAGCAGGGTGTGGCCCTTCTCAGCCAATCACAGCCGCAGAAATGCGTGTGGAGGCCGGAGGTAGCGTCGGAGCGTGCTGCTCCAGACGTGGTCTGTGAGGGCACAGGGCCGCTCCTCAGGGCCAGCTCACACCCCTCTGAGAGGCCGGAGCCAGAGGGGGAGGTGGGGGGTGCCGCCCTCCGGTTCACAGAGAAGCGCCTCACGGATCTGACGGAGGACCTTGTCCTCGCCAAAGACCTCCACCTAGCGCTGTCGTCCGCTGGGGGGCCTGTCTGTGGAGCCCCCCCCTGCGCCCCCCGGTCCCCGGAGCCTGACGTCAGCGTGGAGGAAGTGAACCAGGTGGCAGCAGGTGTGATCACTGACGTGGTCTCCCTAGCTGTAGCCGAGATCCTCCGGGGAAGGTCCTTCCTGGAGGAGACCAACATCCAGCCCTGTGACCAGGACAGCCCCACCGGGCAGGGCCGTGAGGCCCAGGGAGGTGCTCCTCATCTGGGGGAGACCACCGTCTCTCCCCCCCTGCAGGAGGACAGGATACCAGACAGCAGCAGTGGATCCCAGACTCTGCTGGCAGGGTGGACCCAGGAGCCTGCTGAGGACTCCAGCTCCACAGAGTCGGACGACAGCTCCAGTGAGGAGGACTACCCAGCCCGGTCCGGTCCAGGGGGCCAGCAGTCAGAGCTGGGGAGGAGACGGGGGATAGCCAGGGGCCCCACGGAGGCCCTCAGGAATGGCCTCAGCCAGGAGGAGGAGGAGGAGGCTCCAGGTGAGACGACAGTCTCGGTACCTTGCCGCATGTCTACAGAGTGTGAACTCACTAGTGCTTTCCAGAGGTAATGTTTACCAGCTTCCAGGAGCAGAGTGGGGCTGTGTTTGCAGGTTGTGGTCGTATGAAGCGTGTTAATCACCTGTGTTGTTCTGGCTGTTGATCACTGCCTCTTCTGACAGCCAGCTGGATGCTGATGGCATGGATGCACTTTACAAATGGAATATAGGCCCTGAATTAAGAGTAATTACAGAACAATTAATATTAGGCTGTTGAAAATGGTTGTGTGTGTGTGTGGAGACTGGTGACTGTCACCTGTGTTTCCCCAGGTTGTGGATTGACCAGCACGGCTCCAGGGCTCCAGTACAGCCCCCAGCCCAGCCTCTCCCCCCAGCCCCCAGACCCCCCGGGGGCGCTGGGCCCCCCCCAGACCAGCGGCCCTCAGACAGTGTGGGAGATTGAGGTGCCCAAGGTAGGACCTGAGTGTGACCAGGCATCAGCCCTGACCCTGCTGGTCTGAGGGTACGCGGCTGGACAGCTGCTCTGGTGAGGCAGAGCTGGCTGCAACTCTAGTTTGCTAGATTTCTGGCTGCAGCTCTAGTTTGCTAGATTTATAGCTGCAGGCCTAGTTTGTTGTGCTGTTAGGTCTAGTGGTCTGGTCTAGTTTGTTATACTTCTGGCTGCAGGCCTAGTTTGTTGTGCTGCTAGGTCTAGTGGTCTGGTCTAGTTTGTTATACTTCTGGCTGCAGGTCTAGTTTGTTGTGCTGGAGGCTGTGAGAGGGGAATCTGATGCCTCATATACTCTCAGGAGGACACTCCACCAAAGTACAGGGACTGGCCACACGCACACACACACACACTCACGCACACACGCACATATTCAGCCTACTCTTCCATTTCCAATTACTGTGAGAGGTGCTTGTGACATCTGCATGGGATAAGTTGCAGCAGTCACCCTCTCCCTGGGGGGGGGGGGGGGGGGGGGGGGGGGGGGGGGAGAGGAGAGGAGAGGAGAGAGAGTCGCTCAGCAGAGAAGGGGGAGAGAGAGAGAGAAAGAGAGAGAGAGGGGGGGGGTGGAGAGAGGGGGGGGGGAGCAAGAGAGAGGGGGGAAGTCGCTCTCACCAGAGAGAGGGGTGGAGAGAGAGGGGGGAGCAAGAGAGGGGGGGGGAGCATCTTGCTCACACACCTGACCACTGTAGTCACCTGTACAGGCATGACTGTTGCTGCACGTTTAACAAGTTATACTGATTTAGCTCGAGAGAATTAATCAAATGTAAGAAAAGGTTTTTCTGTGTTCTAGCTTTAGATGGTCGATTTTATTTATTTTGGAGATGGGAGTAAGATGTTTTGTAGAAAATAACTGTGTGTCTGTGTGTGTGTGGCAGCACCTGGTAGGCCGGCTGATTGGGAAACAGGGCAGGTATGTGAGCTTCCTGAAGGAGACTTCTGGAGCCAAGGTGTTCATCAGCACACTGCCCTTCACCCAGGAGGTCCAGATCTGCCACATCGAAGGTCAGCGCGCCTGCAGCTGAACACCAGCCAGCTCTGAGACTACAGCTCTGAGACTACAGCTCTGAGACTACAGGCTGACTGACTGGTCTTCACTCTCACCCCCTCTGTCTCTCTCCATCTCTCCCTCCCTTTCTTTCTCTCTCTCCCTCCAGGGACTAAGGAGCAGGTAGATTTGGCTCTGGACATGATCAGGATGAAGTTTAAAGATCTGGAACTGAGCAACTGCTACGCCCCGCCTCCCGCCCCCAGCCTGCCCGCTCTTCCAATCACATCCTGGGTAGGTTCCCATTGGCTGTCAGTGTACGAGGAGCAGAGTAACAGCCAATGACATCTTCCTCCTGTGTCTTTCAGCTGTTGCTGCCTC
The DNA here is from genome assembly GCF_038355195.1 of Osmerus mordax. Taxonomy (NCBI): domain Eukaryota; kingdom Metazoa; phylum Chordata; class Actinopteri; order Osmeriformes; family Osmeridae; genus Osmerus; species Osmerus mordax. The sequence continues at coordinate 14,034,001 of NC_090068.1, read as the reverse complement.
AGAGGGTGACGGTGGAGGTGAGGGTGGCCCAGGTGGCTTCTGGGAACTACCTGTTCCTGCAGCAGCACACACACCCCACCTTCCACGCCCTGCGCAGCCTGGACCAGCAGATGAGGCTGTGCTATGCCCACCCCAGCTGCCCTGCTCTCCCCGCCCCAGTGGAAGGTAGGGCTGGGCGATATATAAAAAAAAAATGATATCTCGATATTGTCCATTTTTACGATATTCGATATATATCTTGATATGTTTGCATTTGAATTTAAATACAAAAAAAAACATGATTTTCTTTTTCCCCCATTAGAAAAACAACAAAAACAATTTTGATGGAACAGCTATTGTTACAAAGTACAAAATGTGTAGTGCAAATTTAAGCAGTTGTCATAACATGGTACTTGCAACTTGACAAAATGGACCTCACATGGAAAAATTCATGTAGAGGTCCTTATGTGACAGGACAAAAAGAGGGTGCCTGTACACGTGCAATTTTCAGTTTGTGTGTGTGTGTGAACACAGAGGAGCCAGATGGTGATCTTAAAACACAAGGACAATGTTGTTGTTGTTTTTTGTATTCGTTATTCACAATATTTTCTAATTTTCATCGTCGTCAAAATTATGGCGATATTATCGCTGATATATCGCCCAGCCCCAGTGGAAGGTACAGCAGAGCCTGGCTCAGGCCTGCTTCTCCTGTGGGTATGAGTTGGATGGTTGGTGGGGTGGCTGTTTTAACTCTTTCATTGCCCTCCTGTCCCTGCCACACACACCACACACACACCCCCCGTTGGCTGGCAGTGGGGGTGATCTGTGCGGGCCAGATGCCGGAGGGGGCGTGGTGGAGGGCCCAGGTGATGCGATACCACCAGGACAGCAGGGAGGTGGAGGTCCGCTACGTCGACTACGGAGGGTACGACACGGTCCGGATCGAAAGCCTGCGCCAGATCAGGTGAGACCCCAGGAGAGAGTTGCTGGCAGGGTCGGGTGAGAGCACAGCAGATCTTGTGATGAGAAACAGGCCTGGTGAGTGTGTGTGTGTGTGTGTGTGTCTGGATGGTGATGTGACGTTTGTTTTCCCTGCAGGTCTGACTTTGTGTCCCTACCTTTCCAAGGGTCAGAGGTCATCTTGGATAATCTATCTTGTCTTCCAGGTGAGTGGTGGATCAGTACGTGTACCACACAGCTCTTACCACAGCTGCCTGGGGTCCAGTCCGGCCTGGACTCTTTGCTGCATGTCATCCTCTTTCCAGTCTCTCCATGCCTTCACTATAAATATTAATCCTGTCTATCACGCACAACAAACATAATCTAGTCTACGAAGGTACCATGGAGCAAGGCATTTCAAAAGGTTGAAATTTATTTTTCAAAAGGTCGGGGGGGGAAATGGGTGGGGGGGGGTGGAGTTTCAAAATGGTGAAAAAATATTTTGGAAACAAAAAATTTCAAAAGGTTGAAAAACATATTTTCCTAAGGTTTGCATAATTGATGAGGACTTTCCTATACTCCGTACTGTACTCTACTCTAGGTTAGGCTTCTCTGTTCTCCTTTCACTGTGTGTGGGGAAAAAAGCAGTTTCAAAGGTTGTAAAAGGATTTTGAAAGGTTGACAAAATATTTTTCCAAAAAAGTTTCAAAAGGTTGAAAATATTTTTCCAAAAAAGTTTCAAAAGGTTGAAAATATTTTTTCCCAAAAAAGTTAGCATCTTTGATGAGGACTTCTTTACTTCAGACACTTAAAGTCTTTTTAAACATGAGCATCTGTACTTCTACTTGAGTGAAGGATGTGTGTACTTTTGCCATCTCTGTCTAAAAGAATTGTACTTCTGTTTACTATAGGAGAGGAGGAGTTTTCAGCGTCAGCGAAGGCAGCGCTAGAGGAGCTGACGCAAGGAGCATCGTTACTCGCACAGGTTGGTGAAGAAGACCACAACACTTCTGTTCTCTCCTCTTCATCCTCCTCTCGGACGCACAGTGATCCGTCTCTCCTTCCCTCAGGTCACAGATTTCCACACGAGTGGAATTCCTTTGGTGCAGCTCTGGAGGAAGGAGGGGAGTGAGGTTTGTAAACACCAGTGTTCCTCACAGGGCAGACCAGGGGAACTTTGTGGTGCAACACCCACCAGCTGTGGACCACATCTGCCTTTCTGACTGTTGTTTCTCACTCCTACCCCCTGTTCTTCCTCTCTCCCCCTCCCTCTTTCCCTCCCACTCTCCCCCTCCCTCCCTCTTATTATCACATGTCTCTGATTTTGAGTGTGTTTGTTGATGCTACTCTCTGTGTGTGTGTGTGTGTGTCCTCTCAGGTGGTGTCTGTGAACCAGGCGCTGGTGGAGAGAGGGTTCTGCAGCTGGATCAACGCCCCCTGACCGGGCCTAGCGCCCCCTGACCGGGCCTAGCGCCCCCTGACCGGGCCTAGCGCCCCCTGACCGGGTCTAGCGCCCCCTGACCGGGTCTAGCGCCCCCTGACCGGGCAGGCACCTCCTGGCATTACATCTTCTCAGGACACACTGTCTTCCCCCAAACCTCCACTTGTATTCCTGACAACGGAAAGGGCCCTGTTTTTGTTATCTTATTTTTACTTTAACCCTCTGTTAGTCGTCATTTGTTTCGGTTAAAACAATTATGAATATTTGGGTTCTGTGTATATTTATTAATGATCATAAAGTCTGTCCTTGTCTGTGGTATTTCTAAGTTGAAAGGTGCCCTACACAGTTGGTGCACTAGAGGGAGCCCAACGACAAGTATTTGCGTTTATGTTGTTGAGGAAACAGTCTGTTGTTCTGATGAGAGAAGTCGGTTGCTGTATTATCTGTCCGTAAATTACTATGTGGGGATTACAAACATCGGAATGTGTCCGTTGTGTCTAGATTGCTCCATGTCATTTAAAATCTTAACGACAAAATGTCCCCTCATGGTAGAATGCACCCTTCTGTGCTGTGGTTGATTAGGTCACAGGTCCTATCAGCAAAAGACAAGTCTAGATACGTCATATTGTTTTGAAAAAGTACCGGAACTGTTAGGAGGAATCATGAGCTTGTTGTTGTCTAAAGAATTATACGATTTGTAGATGATGCTGTTGTTTCAGTTTATCAACGCTACAGTACAAGATGTTCTGAACTAACTGCAATAAACTGAAGGGATTGTGTGACAGATAATTGTACCTTGCCTTACGTATCCCTCCATCGTGTCCATGATCAACACATGCCTGTCTTGTCTAGGACTGTCTCCTGTCTGCATTGTTCCATCTGGCCTTTTGGCTCGGTTTCATCATGAATCAAGCCGAGTTTCATGTAGGCCTATGTGAGAATTTGTGATGTACAAAATAGAAATAAATCTGGATTCAACTTTCAGATCGCAATTTTGAATGTGATATGTATTTGTTCTATCTAGCAGCAGACATTTTGTAGCGATGTTTGTGTCAGCAAACGAGGTTTGAAATCTCATTTTTTGAAGATATATTTTTCTGAAGTCACCTGTGGTGCAAATTATTGCTGGAGCCAAATCCTGTCGATAGCGTGTGAGCGAGCTCTCTCCATAGCTAGTCTTTGATTAGACTAATTAAGGGCGTGTGGCATGTTAAGGAAGATAATGGAAGGGCAAAACTATAAGCAGCCTCATTCAAGACCCCCATTGATTAATGAAGTCACACTTTATCATCCACCATTATCTCCGCTGCCTAGAACAGCACACTCGCTCTCCCGGCCGCCATGAAGAGAGACTGACAGATTAGCAAAGGTTTCCTCACTCCCGAGGTACATAACAGCTGTTTTAGTCATGATGCTGGGCTCTACACGACGTGTTCTTAATCGCAGCAGCTACAGCGTCATGAAACAGGTAGATTTTCCAACTTTGATTTCTGAAAGAGCTGAAAGAGAACTAAATTAAAGTTCTCTCTCCAGGTTGTCCTTGATGTTTAGCTGTCCATCACTAAAACTGAGTTTCGATGAGCTGTAGGCCTATTATGTGTATAATTGTTTGGTCCGTTAAGTGATAGCGTTTGTAGCGTGGTGGTGGCTCCACCCGTCACAGGACCTACTGACCCTAACAGGCCACAGCTGTGCAGGGTGTTGAAATGGGGCAGCAGCGAACAAATTCGTTCTCTTGCATTCAAATTTTGAATAATCTGAAACGTTTTTCAATAGTCAGATTTTCCCAAACCCAAAGGACAATAAAGTTATCAAACTAACATGTAGTAAATGAAAGGAAAAGATGTACAAGCATCATGATAGATTTAAGAATTAGGCCTACCCTGCATTGATTTCATGATAATGTGTATCGCGTCAAAGCGGCAAAATCAAAACAGCACAGCGAGGCTGTGCTCTTGAACGTCATCATTTCACTATGTCTTGGATGGGTGTAACAATGACTAGGAAGGAGGAAGATTCTACGCTGTCAGACGACAGCTAGGCCTGGCGCTAGCAGGGCCGCTGTCACCGAGATCTGTGCATCGATCTCTGCTGCTGCTCTCGGTTTGAGCACTCCGTTTGACAACAAGGGTCGGCCTGACAGCTGCAGCAGACAAGCACGTCCCCAGCTGTCATCCCTGGCTCCTCATCCCTCTCCTCTCTCACACACTATCGTTTCTCCCTCCCTCTAACCCCCCCCTCGCTCCTTCCGATCAGTATCCACAGGCTTGAATGTCCCCCCCTGCCATCCTGCAGGCGCAGGCTCTTGTTTGCCAATCGTCCTTTCTTCACATGAGCTGTGTAAGACTAACAGTAAATGCTGATCAGTGGGATGTTTAGATCACAGGTTTTGTGTTTTTTATCCTGAGGTTTGATGCTCTAGAGGCCACACTTAAGTATCTGACTTGTATCGCTTCAGTAAACTGCGATGTGTTTGTGAGTTGTGGAAGAAATGAGAATTCTCATGTGCTTGTGCAGTAGAACTAGTTATTACATTTCTACTAGTTACTCATTTTATCCTAAACCCATTCACATAGTATTCCATACTGTGATCAATACAGCTGTTCCTTGCCTATAACGTGGACATTGATCACATTACTGGAGATGTGAATGTGTACATGGGCAGTGTACATGAGGATAGTAATGTAATAGCTAGTAGCCTACAAACAATTGTGATTAACATCAGCACACAATAAATCCCATATCTTCCACAGAGTAAAAGCTAAGAGTATAGTTTCCTTTACACAAAATTAAAGTGTTCCCTTTTAGGAAAACTAATTATTCATTTGTTTATCTAAAATGGAAATTGATATGTTCAAGCTATGTAACAGATGCAGGGTATTAAAAATTGAATCACCCTTTGAATTCTTTATCCATTCATTAATCAAACACAGATGTCATTGTGACTGGAGGCATATTCGCAAATGCATCTCGACCAATAAATGACACTCGCTAGATTTCTCCCTGTTGTTGAGGGTCGTGTTTTTATACAGATTTCTACAACCGTGAATCACGAAACTGATTCTTTCCTCATGACCTCTGAACTGTGGATGGTTGGTGTGGGTAATTACGAGGTAGAGATTGATTACATGAATATGCAGGACTGGATCATATTGATATCCCACTCAGAACAACCCCTTCAGTAGCAGTGGAGTCCAGGGCCCGTGGCTGCGGAATGCAGGCCTCTCAAACTCGCTCCATAAACTTCAGCTTTGAAGGTTTTCATTTAAACACATGAAACATCTGTCAGAGTTAAAGTGATAGATCTTTATTTGCTTACACTGTGGATTGTGTTCTAAATGTTTTAGGTTTATGTTATACGTATTGATCTAAATGGATCAACTTCAACCGTGTGTGTGTTCCTCATTCTGGCTCATGCTGTTCTATAAGGAAAATAAATAAACAGCAATCACTGTACCATGACTTGAAATCCTCTGAGCATCCAGCTTTAATTGAACTCTCACTTGTGTTCAGATTTAATGGAAAACTAGGCCTGCTTCCTTCAGTTACTGAGTAATAAACACGGATATTCAGAGGTTACTAACACGAAGTCCACCACTTCCTTCTTGGTTTTATCGTTACGGGTTTACGGGTAACTTCATTGTTGTTCAAAACATAATTATGGAATACAGTTCTAGATGCTGAATTTTTTCAAAGTCTGAATGTAGGTTTATGTAATCGTCTTCGCAACGTGAAAGGTGTGCATATGTTGTCCCTCGTCACCTTCGAGCGCATGTATCTTGACGCTGTTCTAAGCCAGAGATCTCCATCGATGTGGACAGAATTACGTTTTTATGACATAAATATTCTAGCGCTCAGTAGCTTTGCTGTCATAGTCCTTTTAAACCCTCACACTGATTTGTTAAATATTAACTATCTGAAAAATACACACCTGTTGCATTTGTTCATATCTTCATTTGGAACTATGACATATGTAGTGATGTAAGGTTTGATGAATAGAGGCAATGCCCTCTTCTGACCCTGCTACAGTAACTGCATCTTGTGCAACTTGAACATCTATAGCTGCATCCCTCCTCCATCTTCATAGGCCAACACGTACTTCAGCGTTATAACACGATACGTTTTCATGCAACGCCGCTTCAACATTGTAAACTAATCAAATCGGTCATAACACTGGCATCGGCACGTTATGACCAATAGGGGGGATTGGTTTACAAGACTCTCATAGGCGGGGTTTGTGTGTTGACGTCAATTGGATTGGGTGACGAGGCCACGCCCCGCCCCGGCAGGCTAGGGGAGGGTGAGCTGGCGGGGAGGGAGCGAGCCTGCGCTGCCCCACGTGTGACGATTCCGTTCCCGGCTCAGTCAGTAATATTCTCATAGCGGGGCTTTGCATAGCTTCTGCCGTGTCTGTGTGTGTCTGTTACTGTAGTTACTGCCTATAGTTTGGTTAGATATGGAAGGAGACGGGAGTCAAGCCACATCTGGAAGCCCAAATGATTCACAACATGACCCGGGGTAAGATTAAAATAAAAAATAACATTATTTTATGGATATAATTTTTCATGTTAGACATTCTGCCGGGACAGTGTGAGCTCCGTGCTAGATCAGTTCAGCTCGCAGAACGCGAACTGAATCGGCAGTCCTTCCGGATGCAGTTAGTAAGAGCTCCAGCCTTGCTGTGACAGACTACTGTGTCAAGGCTGGCCTCCCTCTTTATCGAGATACATTAACGCTGTTCAGCGAACGTGTTTTGCTTCTTTCTATCCATTAAGATCGCTTTTATAAGTAGTTACACGTCAAAATGGCCGATCTGACATCTGGACTCACTTCTACTGTGTTTTCTTCTTACAGTAAAATGTTTATCGGTGGGCTCAGCTGGCAGACTTCGCCAGGTGAGACAATAATGTTCTTGTATGTATGTTTGCTGTGGTTTTGCTGCTGTATTCCGGTCGTGGCTGTCCAGTCGGCTTGCTGTGTGTGCAGCGCTGTATGGGATATGTGGAGTGCCTCCGTGTGCGCGCGAGGTTATTTTTGATTTCCAATCAACTGAAGTCCTCTATTCGACCCCTACATGTATCACGGGGAATTTTTGTATCACACTGAAAATAGTATGACGATCATTTGTTGTTGACTAATTACCTGATATATTCCTTCTATTCACAGACAGTCTTAGAGACTATTTTAGCAAATTCGGAGAGATTAGAGAATGTATGGTGATGAGAGACCCCACGACAAAACGTTCCAGGTGAAATGTTGTTTTACTGTTTACTGTTACTGTTCATCAAATGACTGTCCATGCCTCGATTTAAGCCAGCCTGTGTCCCGTGTTGTACAGACAGATAAGCTGAGAAGATATCTGCAGCTAAACAGTAGCTCGCTGTAAAACTGCGGGCGATTGCAATTTGACATTGACTTTGGGACTGCACTGCTCTGTGTTGTAGTGTACCCTCTCCTTTAAATTAGCATACGTCAATAATTATTGCAATCAGTGCCTTCAACCTTACAAATATTGGGCAAGATATAAGTATGATTTACTAGTGTTTATTAAGGCAAGCAGAACATGTTGAGTCATTTAAGATGTAAAAAATATATAATACACTGTCATAAATAATTGAAATGATAATGATCTGTGTTCTTAAGAAGTCTCAGAACATGTGTTTTAACGTTTTTCTCCTGTGCTCTGTGTTGCAGAGGGTTTGGGTTCGTTACATTTGCAGACGCGACCAGTGTAGATAAGGTCTTAGCTCAACCACACCACGAATTAGATTCAAAGACGGTAAGTACATTTAAATTATCATCCCACTTTCATGTGTCTGATACCTTCATTTAAGTCTCTGATCACTTGTCATCGTATCAGCGAGACTGCTGGCCTTGTTTCGTGGCACTCATCATATGTTAAATGTCTGTTTGCACCTGTCTTAACAACAGTGTTTCTGGGGGTAGAACAGGTTGGCTGCAAGTTGCAAATTTGCATCAACCGAGTACAGTGCGAGCATATGGCCCCTGTCAGTTCAGAAAAATCTGAATATCTGAATATCATGTAATTGTGTAATTTACATGTTAATGTATTTGACTTCCCCATGCCCACCTCCCTCTCAGGATGAAGGAGCTATGTGCTGAAACAGACTGTTGATAGTCAGTTGATCTCAGACCGTTGATGCGAAACACCGCTATCCTCGGGGGTGAACCTGCTGTGGGATGACTCCTCCCCCTGTCCCTTCTGACTCCTCCCCCTGTCCCTTCTGACTCCTCCCCCTGTCCCTTCTGACTCCTCCCCCTGTCCCTTCTGACTCCTCCCCCTGTCCCTTCTGACTCCTCCCCCTGTCCCTTCTCATGTGATGGTGCCACATGTGCACACACACACATACTGTACTAACATACTGTCAGACATGTTCCCTTCACACGGCGAGCTAATACACATCCCTCTAACCAGAGACCGACAACATTCTAGTGGATTGCATTACCACTATGTGAGGTGTGTGTGTGGTAGCAAAGATATATGAACTAATTAAAAGTTGTCTGAAATGCATTGTTATGTAAAACCATTACTTGACAGTGAAGATTACAATGGGAAAATCATGTGGCTTTTATTTGCGAATATTACAATTTATACATCTAAACACTTATAATGTAGCTTTTTCATAATTGCTACATATCTACAAACCTCAATGTGGTTCTTTTATTAGAATATTATGAATCATCACAACCTTTTCAATCACTGATTTGTCCTCATCCATTCATTCATCAACACAATAGTACCATTTTATCCTTCCACTGGAAACATTTAACTATTGTGTTGTTCTCCAGTTCTTTCAAATCTGGCGCTAGATGAATAATTAAACATGTCAGTAATTTCAGAGGAGCTGTCTGTGTAGTGTTGAATAAGACAGTGTTCAGATGAAATCATATTTGTCAGAAATGTATCCTCTGCGTGTGGTGATACCAGCCACACTCTCACGGCTCACTGCAAACGGAACAGAAGACAAGGAAATAAACACTTTGTTTTACAGCAAAGGAAAAAATAATTGTTCACATACTGGAATGTGTCGCTCAGATATATTTGGGAAAGTCAAACGTATTGTACTTGAGCAGGCAGTCTGCAATTACGGTGGAGGGGGTGGAGGAGGGCTGTAGGAGCCGCTAACTTGTTGCGCGTCTGTCCTGAGCTGATTGGTGAGTCGCTGGAGAGTGCTTGTGAAAGCTTTCCGTTTTTATCTTGATGCTTGAAAGTGAAAGAGGAGCGAGTTCATGTTTTGAATGTTATAATAGGAAACTAACACCTGCAAGCTGCTGCAGACGATCTTTAGTTGAACACAGAGGGAAGGAACCACAGAGCGTGCTCCACACACACACGCACACACACACGCACACACACACGCACACACACACAGATGTTTTCTCCTTATGCATAGATTAGGATACATGAATAAGAGTAAATTAGTGATTGCTTACATACATGTCTATATTGTATTTCTCTGTATACAAAACCAGTATGAACGTATTGAGTTAATTTATATGAGTTGGGGAAACTTGACAGAGAACCTGTGCTCTGTATGCAGATCTCTGCATAGCTGTCCTTCCTTTCTGGAGTGTATAAGGGTGTACAGCAGTTGGTTATTGACATGTGTGACTGCTGTACCCAGGTTCCTCTCTAGAGACACTGGTGACACTACAGATTCAGGAGCATGTAATAAGCCTTAGTTAGCAGGTCATAAGGCCCTCGTTAACCATCCTACGTCTTAATAACAAATATGAATGTTAACGAGGGCCTTATGACCTATTAACTAAGGCTCTTTACAAGCAGCGGAGAGGAGAGGAGAGAGCTAAAGAATGGTCCCATCATCACTGAGACTCACTGGAATCGACATTTGATCGCTCCTGGCGGGCCGTTGTTGCTAAGAAACCCCCCCCCCCTCCCCGGGTCTGGACCTGCGGGTGACGGGGTGACCGGGCCTCTTATTAGACCCTGAGCAGGTGTCCTTGTCTGCCGGCTGATACGACCCACTGCTACCTGCGTGTCTGACCCCTTTCCATGCCACCGACTCTGTCTTGTTAAGTATCCTGATGTGTCTAAAACATTGAGTTTATTTACATTTTATTTTTTTGGAAGCATTACCATTTCCCTCCTGTGCTTGTTGATGATGGTGTGTTTCTGTCGAGGTGATTTGTGAGGTGAGGGAGGTGTTGAGTGTTCGGAGCAGAACAGTTTGATGCTTGAACAGATCTGCTGCCACCTTATGTGGTGACCTTGATTGGATTTAATTAGGCTGGCTGGAGTTGGGATGCCTGTAAACATGCTGGCTCTTGTTAGACAGCAGGTCACACACCAGTGAATGATACAGATTGGGCTGGAGTCTGAAATCAGGATCAGCCATATACTATGTACCGTTGAGATTCATTTTCAGAGCTGGAGGTTTAAGTAAGAGCAAACTGTTGAGAAAACACGCATGCCGTCCTAATCAACAATGTAATTAAAGTGAAATTAAATTTGAAAGAAACCATGATAATGTTCCACCTTGGTTTCTGACAATTTTCTTTTTCTTTCAAGTGGGTTCATAATCAAATCTATTTTTGATCCTGTGCATGTAGCTGCTTGTTTGGAGTGACGTTGTGATGAACAGCTCTGAAGGCGGAATATTATGCTACTCTTGGATCAGAAAATCTACTTTGGTTTGCAAGGAGATACATTCTCGCATTATATCCACCTCAAAACACGATCCCATAGTGAAATAACACAAACCATGAACTGATTAGTTTGTGATTTAGGCTACGTCCTTGGGATGTAGTAGCCTATGGCGTTATCAGACGATTAAGAATTATTCGTCCTCTTGCGTGGATGCCATTTGAGACATCGAGCACATATTTGCTTTTATCGTGGACGTAGGTACGATATGATCACAGCGGACTGGAGATATTGTTGAGCCCTTCTTGATTGGCCTGGTTTCCTCTGGTACTGACAACAGCTCTCAGCCTGGGATGAGCATCAGTGGAGACATATGGTTAAGGACAGCCTGGGGCTTCCTACAATCCTAGCACACATGGCAGCAATTCAGAACTTTTTTTTTTTATTCTCGAATTTTTACAATACCTCATGTTCCATTTGAAGACGGTTACGTTTGTATCTGTCGCGGGGGATAATATGAGGAACGATCCTGAAATCATTGAGAGCTTGTTATGATGTGAAGAGAAAGAGGTCATTCTCTGTGTCCAGGTTCAGACATGTTCCAGATGAGACGAGCTGATAAATAACTCTTTTTCATTTGTCGCAAGACAAAGGTAGCCTATTTTGTTCTGAGACACATCCAGCCATTACAGAATGACCCCTGGCCAACCCCTTGTTTGCTATTTTGATGTAGTGGTTTCAAAAGACTGGATATCTGTTTGAGGCGAGGGGAGAGAAAGCAGGAGAAGAAAGGCCTTTAGAGAGAGGAGCAGCTGGTCTAGAGAAATCTAACCCTCCCTCTGTCAGATATCAATTGAAAGTAATGTCAGCTGTGAGCTCACCTCCAGCATGCCCTTGTTTGTTCGCGTCTAGCTGTCTTGGTTGATCATGCGCTCGTCTCGTGTACAGGACTGTGTCAATTTCGTCAGCCTATTACTGTACATGTGAAGATGTTCCCTGTTGCTCTGACCTGTGAAGCACCGTGAAAAATAAGAGCGAGTCTGACATGGATGTAATGCAATCTAATATTAGTAACGATACCCCGAACTTTGAACTCTTCTAGCAGGTTTCGGTGCATCAAGGAGATCGGCAGAGCATCCGCTACATTTTTGTATTCTCCAGCCAAAGCTCGACACACCAAAACCACCGTAGATAAATGAGGTCTTTTGATAAGTGGTTTGTACAGCTTCATAGCCCCATTTGAAACTGGCAAGTAAAGGAAGATCTGTTAAGAGAGAGAGAGTCAACCTAGAAGCTGATGTTAGTATAGGAGATCCTTTTGGAAGATCTGAACTAAGGATGGAAGAAATTGCCTTCTGCCCTGATCTCCCACAATCTCACGTTGAGCAGGCCCTTGGAGACTTCGCTGTAAAAAGCTGTAACCAGAGATAAAGCAGGATGGAATATATTGCTTTTGGTTTGTTAGTCTGGCATATCTAGTCTGAGGACGTGTTGGGAAAAGACTGTTTTAGACTCAAGAATATATTCCATTAGTAAAGCACTGTATTAGAATAACTGCCAAACATAAATGTTCAACATTCCTTGCTGTTGGTTAGTTTATTCTCCATCTCGCAGGAATATCCTTTGTCAAGGTGGAATATTTTACCACATTTTACTGAGCTAAATAATACCTTAACTATTACTGGCATGAAGAGTCATGATGTAGCTTAGTAAATGTCATGCCGTCTAACGTTGAGCCACAAATTATTAGGCTAATTTAAAATGTATTGCCAGAAAACGATTGTTCCTATAAGCACAATAATAAGCTGTAGTTATGGAGATATGTAGTTTACTGTTGTTATGGGAACTGCCTGCCCTATGGCTGAGCTCCTGCTTGTAAATGTAATTCCATATAAACTTCCCATTTACATGAATTTTTAAACCGGATGAAAACAGTTGTTCGAATTTCCCCCTTTGGCAAACGTCTCAAAGGAGCCATTCATGTGTTCGGCTGTGACCTGTGAAGGTGGACGTCTGTGCTTCCACACTAAGTCCCTGTTACCTAACACAGCTGTAATCTGGACAAATTGCCGCACCACAAAGTTGTTTCTGTGGCCTTTCCCACGTAACTCATTACCACCATTCTTCCCTATTTATTATATTTTTTCTCCAAACTGTGAAATAAGGGAGTCAGGTGGCTGAGCGGTGAGGGAATCGGGCTAGTAATCCGAAGGTTGCCAGTTCGATTCCCGGTCATGCCAACTGACGTTGTGTCCTTGGGCAAGGCACTTCACCCTACTTGCCTCGGGGGAATGTCCCTGTACTTACTGTAAGTCGCTCTGGATAAGAGCGTCTGCTACATGAGTAAATGTAAATAAGACTGCAGAGAGTAAATACATGCTTGTTTCCCTGTCAGAAGTGTCCGGCTGCAGAGCAGGTTGGAGCCCTTGTCTCGAGAGTGTTGTGGTGGTGTAGGTTGGGAAGTCAGAGTGTTGTGGTGGTGTAGGTTGGGAAGTCAGAGTGTTGTGGTGGTGTAGGTTGGGAAGTCAGAGTGTTGTGGTGGTGTAGGTTTGGAAGGTATAGCTCACCCCAAGTGAGAGAACCTTGATATTCAAAGCATATAGTGTTGTCTTTGCACGGATAGGCCCGGCTCCACAGAGTAATTGAGGTTGAATTGGTTATGCCTGAGGCTAATTGCTAAAACGAATCATTACAGGGAATTCATTATGAGCATGGTTGCCATACCCAGGTGTTATTGAATTCATCTCTTAAATTGACCTGATTTAGAAGGATAACAATCGTTGCTGCGCCAGATTGAAATACGAAGGAAACGTCGCCTCACATGTTGCTCTTTCTGATTCTGCTACGAACCCATAAAGGATTTAATGAAGCTTACAGTTGGCAGAATCGATTTGCACAGATGGTAACCTTTGTCTATGTTTTCAACTCGATTGCATGGTTTTCATTTGAGTGTGTTTTCTCACTGACTCTTTTCACAGTTTTGTCTCAGTTTCTCAAAAGCGGTTCATGAAGGCTAAATATAGAACAAAATTAAGCACTTGTGTCGGAGGGCTGTAGGCAGTTTGTCAGCTTTGATAGAAATTATGTCACAAAGTGATATTCCCTTTCTTTTGTGTGCTGGTGTTAGTCTGGTCCAGACCTGCTCTGTGTGTGCTCTTCCAGGGAACGTGTGATGATGCAGTACTGGAATACATTCAGCCTGTAGGTGAACACGCCTGGAGAGAAGCACCAAAATACAGGTTTTGCCCCTGCTGAACACAAATAAGTCATTTTCTGCAAGAGAACAATTTCGATCTGTTTACGTTTTTCCCCTTCAATAAGTCTGCTTGGATGAGATTGTTTGAAAGTTCTCTTTTAAGAGCCTCGTATTAAAGCGTGGAGAAGGCAGCATGACATTGGTGCATGAAATAGTTTCTCTTCATTCTGAATGCGAGATTGATAAGGCCTCTACCGCACGACTCCACACTGCTTAAACAGAGGTGGGGGTGGGGTGGTAGGTGGGGGTGGGGGTGAGTGGGGTGGTAGGTGTGGGTGGGTGGGGTGGTGGGTGGGGTGGGTGGTAGGGGTAGGGGTGAGGGTGGGGTGGTGGGGGTGGGGGTGGGTGGGGTGGTAGGAGTGGGGGTGGGTGGGGTGGTGGGGGTGGGGTTGGTTGGGGTGGTGGGGGTGGGTGGGGTGGTAGGGCTGGGGGTGGGTGGGGTGGGGTTGGTTGGGGTGGTGGGGGTGGGTGGGGTGGTAGGGCTGGGGGTGGGTGGGGTGGGGTGGTAGGGGTGGGGGTGGGTGGGGTGGTAGGTGGGGGTGGGTGGGGTGGTAGGGCTGGGGGTGGGTGGGGTGGGGTGGTAGGGCTGGGGGTGGGTGGGGTGGTGGGGCTGGGGATGGGTGGGTGGGGTGGTAGGGCTGGGGGGGGGGTGGGTGGGGTGGTAGGGCTGGGGGTGGGTGGGGTGGTGGTGCTGGGTGGGGTGGTGGGGCTGGGGGTGGGTGGGTGGGGTGGTAGGGCTGGGGGTGGGTGGGGTGGTAGGGGTGGTGGTGGGTGGGTGCAGGGAATAACAAGACGACAAGCAGAAGACAAAGAAGGTTGATCTGATCTGATGCTTTTCTGCTTATTTGGAAGTATCTGTCCATGTCACAGCCAGACTCCTTTTTCCACACTGTAATCTTGAATTAATGATCTCCAAGATGAAACTCCTCTGAACATCCCAACGGTGGCATTTATTTCACAGTTCACGTCCTGTTCTGTACATGAACACATGCACAGTTATTTTGCGTTTGGTAGATTTCTTTCCCCCCAGATTTCCCAGTGTTCAGTTGTGTTACAGTGTCTTATCCTAATCACCTGTTTCTTCTTGATGTTGTTGACAGATCGATCCTAAAGTGGCCTTCCCTCGCCGTGCCCAGCCCAAGGTAAGACCTTTCCCCCAGCCCTGCCTCTAGCTGACACAACCACGGCCCTGCCTCCACGGCCCTGCCTCTAACTGACACAACCAGCAGCTTGTCATTTCCCTCCGTTTCGAATCCCGATGAGAACAAACCCGTCTACAGGCTCTCGTGTTGTGATATCGAGACCTGCTCCCTTGCACATTTGTCCGTTTTTCACTCTAATCATAGTAGGATGGGTATTTGTGTGTTTCTAATTAGCAGGCAGAGATGATTAAGCTCTTGTTCTGCTCTCTGAAGGAGAGCAACAGCCTTCTGAGACGCTCCTCTCCTTCTGATCCCAATTTTACTAAAAAGAAGCAATTATAGTGGAGTGGATTTTGCATCAGGTATCTGGTTAATAGTGTGAGAATCAATTAGGGAATCGGCCCTGCCATGTTGTGGTCTCTGCTAGTTCTGTTGTGCTGCCTACACACACACACACACACACACACACACACACACAGGGTTTGGGGGTGTTTGTGAGGGGTGGTCTGCGTGTGTCCGAGGTGTGTGGGTTTGTCTCCGGGTTAGAGGGGAGAGCGCTGGCCCATGTTACTCAGCATCTCCATCTGGGGGGTTTTCTCCTGAAACGGGCAGAGATCGATAATGGATTTTTCTCTTTCCCAGCGTCTCACAGAGAGGTATTGTTATGGCACAGTTCAGGTTTCTAAAAGGGAATTGGCAGTGAAAGCTTTGAAAGCCAGAGCACATGGTGTCTTAAGGGTATCAGCGTACAGTTGGGAAACCACTGGCTCTCTCTCTCTCTCTCTCTCTCTCTCTCTCTCTCTCTCTCTCTCTCTCTCTCTCTCTCTCTCTCTCTCTCTCTCTCTCTCTCTCTCTCTCTCTCTCTCTCTCTCTCTCTCTCTCTCTCTCTCTCTGTCTCTGTCTCTGTCTCTCTCTCTCTCTCTCTCTCTCTCTCTCCTCTCCTCTCTCTCTCTCTCCTCTCTCTCTCTCTCTCTCTCTCTCTCTCTCTTTCTCTCTCTCTCTCTCCATGTCTCTCTCTCTCTCATTTGCTTGTTTGTGGCGTTAACCTCTTCTTGTCCTCAGCCTCCTTGTGAACATCTAAAACACGACATCAGAGAGCAGCTAAGATGTTTCTGCCTCAGGACTTGGGGGTTTCAGTTGAAAGGATAACACACCTGATCCCTGGGAGGGCTGTTCAGCTGATTATTCTGTACCTTCTTACAACAACATGGTCTGCTTGGCAGGGGCCAACATGGGGGGGAAATAAGATGCTGCTGGGGCAGCTGTTGGCCTGAAAGATCTCCCAGTTTGGATGCTTCTGACATGATGGTTGCGTCACTAAACACACACAGGCCTTCACAGCGGGGGTCTGGAGCTCCTCCAGATCACTCACTATAGGAGCAAAGGGCTTTTATTTGTTTTAGTATTAAGCAAGAGAATGTGGATTTCAAAGGATCTCGAGGCAATAGGATTAAAGCAGATAGATTAGCATGGCTTTCTCCTTCATGTTAAATTGATTTAAGGCCTTTATAAGCAGGCTGTGTCTAAGGTGGCTGTTAAGAAAGCGCTCTGCTTTGTATTTGTCATCACTTCCCCTCCTCCCCTGGTCTTCCTGCCAGCTGCTGTTGACTGCTGTCTCTCCTGGGAGGGAGGGCTGGGCGAGCGAGGTGCCTTAGTGACGCTGGCTTTGGGCGATGAAAATGTTCAGACGCCATTAGGCTTGGTCTCTCTCCCGGCTGTGTGTGACCTGGGTCTGTTGCCGTGGTACAGTTCCTCGGTTACTTGACTGATGAGCGGCGTGGTTCGTAGAGCAGGAGGAAGGCCTCCTTTGCTAGTTCACCCAGTCAGCTGACCTGACCTGGGCTCGCGTGTTCCTGTTGCTGGAGCAACGCTGCTCATCCTTTGAATAATATGCAGATCATGACTCACCAGGAGGGAGGGGGGGGGATGAGGATATCAGAGAGGTGTAGAGGATTGAGGGTGAGGGAGGGTGAGTGTGAGGGTGGAACATGTTTACAGGAACATGACACCAGGAGGGGCTGCAGGGCGACGGCGTAGCGGGGAAACTGATCTCCGGTCTCCCCCGACCTCGCTGCAGACCTGCTCGTCAGCCATTGGGGGCATCACCGCCACGCGCTCCCCATCGCTCCAGCCACGCGCTCCCCATCGCTCCAGCCACGCGCTCCCCATCGCTCCAGCCACGCGCTCCCCATCGCTCCAGCCGCTGGCCTTCCTCCTTGTTGTTGTTTTTCCATGGAGGAATCACAGACAGTCCCAGCATGTCCCAACATGATTTTAATTGCCGGTGGGACTCCGGCCTCTTGTGCAGAGCTCTGATGGCTTGTTATGGAAATGAAAGAAAGGGACCGCAGCCACTCAGAGCAGCCAGGAAGAGTTCAACCTCTTCCTGGCTGCTCTGCTCGTTATGCTCGCTGGCAGACAGTCGCCACATCAGTGGCAGTCGTTGGGCTGTGCTGATGAGAGCTCTCTCTCTCTCTCTCTCTCTCTCTCTCTCTCTCTCTCTCTCTCTCTCTCTCTCTCTCTCTCTGTCTCTGTCTCTCTGTCTCTCTCTGTGTGCACAGACAGACACAGACTGAACAGAGATCGCAGAATGCAGCTGTGGGGTTAGGGTTACTCTGTTGACTATCAGAAGCTTCTCCCGAACTGGACGCCATTATGCCGTTAACGTGTGAATGTTAACCAGTCGGAAGCGGTAACCTTGAAACCAAGCCCTGGGCCCGTGACGACAAACGACCGTGGTGGAAATAGATCTGGGTCATCACTCATAAATACCATCAAACAAGTGTCCCAGTTCTCCATCAGACCTGTCACAGCTGTCTGGGGCTGTCTGCTCAGAGATACAGACCCTAGACTGGCTCTCCCCTCCCTCCCTCCCTCCCTCCCTCCCTCCCTCCCTCCCCTCCCTCCCTCCCTCCCTCCCTCCCTCCCCTCCCTCCCTCCCTCCCTCCCTCCCTCCCTCCCTCCCTCCCTCCCCTCCCTCCCTCCCTCCCTCCCTCCTCTGAGGGTGTAGTTGTTGCTTCATGTTCTCCCAGCAGAGGCGTGAGCAGGATCTGGGGAGAGACGTTGCGTAGAGAACTCCCAGCCAAGTGTTTTAATGAAGTCCAGAGGTGACGTGGTGTGAAGTATAGACCCTCTTTACTCCCCTTGCTCCTGCTGAGGCACACACCACAATCACACACACACTCACTCACACAACACCCCCCTTATACACCCACGCACACATGCACACACTCACACAACTCCCCCCCCCCCACACACACACACACCCAGACACACATGCACACACTCACACCCCCACATACATACACACGCACCCACACCCACACACCCCTTTAAAGAAACACACACACTCATGCACACAACACTCTCACCCCCCCTCGCACACATGAACACACACTTCCTACTTCACACACGCTACAGGGAATGCTTGCCAAGGAGAGAGAGGCCCAAGAGGACTGTTCCACGCTCCCAATTAAGAGACCTGCACATGGCCCTCTCTTCTACAGTCTCCCTCTCCCATCTATCCTATAGTCTCTCTCCATCTCTCTCTCCTACAGTATCTCTCTCCTTCAGTCTCCCTCTCTCCTCTCTCCTATAGTCCCTCTCTCTCTGTCTCTCCCCTTTCTCTCTTTCTTTGTCCTACAGTCTCTCTCCCTCTCTCCTACAATCTCTCTCTCTCTCTCTCTCTCTCTCTCTCTCTCTCTCTCTCTCTCTCTATTTCTCTCTCTCCTATAGTCTCTCTCTCTATTTCTCTCTCTCCTACAGTCTCTCTCTCCTATAGTATCCCCCTCTCTCCTACAGTCTCTCCCTCTCTCCTATAGTATCTCTCCCTCTTTCTCCTTCTCTCTCCTACAGTCTCTCTTTCTCTGTCTCTCCTACAGTCTCTCTCTCTGTCTCTCTCCCCTACAGTCTCTTTCTCTCTGTCTCTCTCTCCTACAGTCTCTCTCTCTCTGTCTCTCTCCTACAGTCTCTCTCTCCTACAGTCTCTCTCTCCTATAGTCTCTCTCTCCTACAGTCTCTCTCTCTCTGTCTCTCTCCTACAGTCTCTCTCTCTGTGTCTCTCTCCTACAGTCTCTCTCTCTCTCTGTCTCTCTCCTACAGTTCAGTTCAGTTCAAAGGGCTTTATTGGCATGAAAACAACAATTGTTCATATTGCCAAAGCAACGGTAGAATTACAGAAATATTAATCAATGTAAATCATGGCCTTATATGTACTTATATTTCACACACTCACATACAGAGACACACACGGCAGTTTAACATATACATACGTGTAGCTACACCACACAGGTGTACAACTTGTATCCATGTTATTATTATTCAAGTTGGTATATTATTAATGTTGCCAATAATCGGTATAAATAAATACATAAATAAGTAAATAGATACACACACACATATGTATATATACACACGCATATACCCATACATACACATACGCACATACAGGTTATATAATGATAATAATAATAGTAAAAATCAAATACTAAATTTGAAATTCTGAAAAATTACAGTAAAATGTAAACAAAATATTAAAAACAAAAATGAAAACATGTTATGTTTGCCATATTATACATTTTCCTCATTGTGGCTGTCTCTAAGGCCATGACAGGCTGATACATACTTTGCTGCTAAAACAGTCCTACAGTCTCTCTCTCTCTGTCTCTCTCTCCTACAGTCTCTCTCTCTCTGTCTCTCTCCTACAGTCTCTCTGTCTCTCTCCTACAGTCTCTCTCTCTCTGTCTCTCTCTCCTATAGTCTCTCTCTCCTACAGTCTCTCTCTCTCTGTCTCTCTCCTACAGTCTCTCTCTTCTACAGTCTCTCTCTCTGTCTCTCTCTCCTACAGTCTCTGTCTCTCTCTCCTACAGTCTCTCTCTCTCTCTGTCTCTCTCTCCTACAGTTTTTCTCTCCTTTTCTCCCTGCTCCTTCCTCTCCCCTCTGTCTCTCCTTCCTCACAGAGCTGAGTGAAGCAGGTCTTACGGCGTACTGAGATATTTCTGTTTATCTTCAGGTGATGGTGAGTTGTGATCCTCACTATCTCTGAATGATTTTCATTTCAACTGACACAGCTGACTGCTGGGAATATGAAACCGTCTTGGCTGCCAGCGACTCAAAATGTCCATAGGAGATTATTGAAAGCTCTGTTCAAACTCGAGATGTGCACAACTACAGACATTAGTCAGAATAGTCAAGGACAAATTGATTATTTGGACTGGAATGTAGATACCAACTTCTGTGTAGTTCTTTTGTAGATTTCGTAGCGGTGGATAATATTTCCTGAGCATGTGTACACAGACATGCCACCCCGCCAGTGTATTTCTGTTTTTCCCAAACAAATGCACTTCTGAAATGGGTTTTTACAACAGACTACAGCATTGACTTTTCACTGAAAACAAGAAACAATCCGATAGCATGCGATGCCAGCTTGGCTTGGATCAGGACCGGAGAGGAAAAGTCGATCAATCAGTGTTCAGTTGATGGGATTGCTTTATCGCCACCTCCCTCTCACCTCCTGGTGAAAAAGGGTTTGTAGCGACGCAAACAAACCTCTGAGCATGGAGGATGTGTTTTCCTGGGATGGTAATGGGCAGGCTGGAGAGTGTGGAGTGTGTTTAGATCTCTGACCCTCTGCTCTCAGCTCTGAATAGCCTCTATTGTCAGCGGCCCAGACCAGACTGGAGTGTCTGGTTGTCTGGGTCGGGGCGTGAGGGAGACATGATCAGAGAGGGACATGGAGACATTATCAGAGAGGGGACATGGAGACATTATCAGAGGGGACATGGAGACATGATCAGATGGTGTGTTATTTAAACAGTTGGGTGATGGTGTGTTATTTAAACAGTTGGGTGGATGCATGGGTTGGGTGCATGCGTGCTGGAGATCTGTGAAAAAAGTGTTCTTCTGTGCAGAGACGTGTGTGTGTGTGTGTTCCCCTCTCTGTCCTCTCCCAGTGCTGTTGAGTCTGGAGTGCCGCCCCCCCTCTGCCCTGGTCTCTCTGGGGGTCGAGGGTTATTAGGTTTTTTGTGGGGCTGAGAGCCATGTACAGTACTAATCATTGGTAGAAAGGCCAGGGAGGTAGGGAGGGAGGCAGGAGAGGGAGGCAGGAGAGGGAGGGAGGAGAGGGAGGGAGGAGAGGCAGGGAGGGAGGCAGGAGAGGCAGGGAGGGAGGCTGGAGAGGCAGGGAGGGAGGCTGGAGAGGCAGGGAGGGAGGCAGGAGAGGCAGGGAGGCTGGCCAGGGGAGGCAGGAGAGGTCAGAGGCAGTGCTGGCTGGCTCTGTTAACCCTGATGCTGAGTGACAGTAATGGGGAGAGCCAGGCAGCCAGGACAGAATGAATCAAGCGCTCACATCCACTAACTAAACCCTGGCCCAGCCCACTCCAGAACACACACACACACTGGACACACACACATACTGGACACCCACACACACACACACACACTCAGGTACACACACATACTGGACACCCGCACACACACACACACACACACACACTCAGGTACACACACATACTGGACACCCACACACACACACACACACATCCACACACACACATACTTAGGTACACACACGTACTAGACACACACACACACTCATGGCATCTCTCCTGAAGTGGAAGCCTTACTAAAAGATGGCTGTAAGTCTGTTATTCAGTCAATATTCTTCAAAGGCTTTCTTTGATTGATGGCTGTTCGTCTCAACACAGACGTACATCCAGTGTGTCTCTTCTCACCTGAATTCTTTTGAGCTCATGCAGCAGCTGAATCTCAGAGAGCAAGCACCACCCCGGAACTTTGCATGGCATTGTGGGAGATGGAGTGGGGGTGAGATTAGTGCCAGGATGGGAGGAGGGTAGAGGAGGAAGCTAGGGTAAAGAGAGACGGAGAGGGAGGGAGGGGGAGAGGGAGGGAGGGAGAGAGGGGAGAGAGGGAGAGAGAGAGAGATGCCCTCCATGGTCTTAAGATGCAGACAGAACAAGCAGCCACAACAAATAGACCAAGCAGAGATTTTCTGTTTGTGGTCGTGATGTTTTCAGGGGAGGAGGGGGGGCTGTTTGTCACACCTGATGATGATGCACAGCTGTGCTGCCAGTAATTACACATTTTCTGCTCCGCTTGTCTTGAGAAGTGATTTTAGTCTGAGGGAAGGAGACTCATGGAGGAGCGCTGCTCACTGTGCCAGCGTAACCTCACTAGGATGTTGGGGATCTCAAGTCTGACACTGACCTTTAGATTCCACCTTGTCCGATATCTCCCTCTTTTTATTCTTTCCACTCATCCTCTAATGCCAGTAAAGACCACATGATTCATGTGTTCTAATGATAGTAAAGATCACATGATGCATGTGTTCTAATGCCAGTGCAGAACAGACAGCAGCAGCTTGTCTTGTGTGACCTCTGGTTGTGATGTGATACAGAACATCACCATGTCTGTCTCTACCCCGGTGAGATCTCATGTACCCAACCTGCATGTTCACACTGGCTCGGGTAATTGGATGATTACTCAAGACTGCATATAAATGTGTTTGATCATAGCTCATTATGCTGGTTTATGATGGACTTGGTTGATGAAGCCACCGTATGGAACTTTGGATTTAATCTCCCATGAAACGTTTAACAGATGTGAGAATCGTCAAATGAAATGAACTCAAACTTTGAACTCGGGATCGAAATCGAGCGCAAAGCTTGTTTTAAGATGAATCACATACTCAAGTAAACATTGATTCCCTCGTCTAGTGTTTGATGGTGGCTGACAGTGAGTGGGCTTCCGCTCCAGAAATGTTCCCTATTGGGGGCCCAGGTAGCTCAGCAGAGAAGTGACCGCATCATGTAGGCTGAGGCCTCAGCACAGCGGCCTGGGTGCCAAGGGAATAGATAACTGCTCTATACTATAGATCCCTCTCCCCTCTTCAGGCTAGTTTAGTCTCCTTCCCATCTCTCTGGTGTCTCCCTGGGGACAGGGTTTTGTGGAGGATGTGTGTGGTGTGTATCTGTACGTGTGTGTGTCTTGTTTTGAGTGTGACAGAGATTCTCATTCCTTCTCAACATGACTCATGATGGACAGATTCTCACCGACACCCCCCCAACTCCCTCTCTCTCTCTAACTCCCTCTCCTCTCTCATCTGTCTGTCCTGTCTCTCCTCTGTCTCTGTCTCTCTCTGTCTCTCTCTGTCTCTCTCTCTCTCTCTCTCTCTCTCTCTCTCTCTCTGTCTCTCTCTCTCTCTCTCTCTCTCTCTCTCTCTCTCTCTCTCTCTCTCTCTGTCTCTCTCTTACG
>NC_090068.1:13990347-14005347 GCF_038355195.1 Osmerus mordax | reverse complement strand
GGTTTGAATGTTTGCTCAGAATCAAAGGGGCTTTCAGTGATTCCATGACAGCATGACAAACATTCTGTTAACCCTAAACCCTCCACATGACCCCTACATACCCCCACCACCCTCTGTGTGCAGGGACTCCCTGTATATGATTCATGGTGTGTGGATGGCATGTATACGAGCGGTTGTGCAGCTTTAAATAAGATGGAGACATGAGGTTTATGAACGCCACACTGGAGTAAGACGCCTGGCGTCAGCGTGGTCCCTCACACCAGGCGGGAATTAATCTCTGCCGTGGATTAAATTGCCCGGCTAAGAAAATTCATAAAGTTGATGTCCAGCTCATCACCACATTGTTCGACTTCAGATGAATGAAACACCTCTAGTGTGGACTGGTCCTCCCAGGCAGCAGGGGGGAGACACCCTCCAACAGAGACACCAACCGCCAGGGCTCGCTACCTCCTCATGGTCAAAGCCGTACCCAGAAGGCCGTGGGGCGCGGAGTAAACGAGGATGAACAGAAGGGTGTTGGGGGGACGGACGTGAGAATAAATCAATAAAAGAAGAGCGTCTCTCTTTCTCTTTTATTGAAGTCCTCCTTTCAAAGCCTCTTCCTGTCCTGTGTTCTTCCTGTCCTGGGTTCTTCCTGTCCTGTGTTTATGAAGTACAGTGGGAAGTGCTTGCTTGCGAATCGATTTTTTTCCCTCCTTTCTCGAGTGTTCATTAATCAAATGATGCAACATAAGATAACAACGTCTCGCACTAAAAGATCAAAACCCAAACAAAAGGAAAATCAATTAAGCTGAAGCTGGCACCGTGCCTGAGCTTGGGAGCATGCTCATGCTCGCCGTATCCAAGCTTCCTGTATGGATGTCTGAAATATGACTGTGGCAGATGTGTGTCATAACACACTCTTACACTGTAGATAGAGACATTTGTTGAATGAATTACAGCAGCCATGCAAGAGTCATCCACAGCTTAGACAAACACACATGATGCAAGAGCTTTTCAAACACAAACACTGCCGTCCTTTCCGTCGTTTGGTCGGGGGGGATGGAGGGAGGGGTGGGAGGGGCAGAGAGACAAGTGCATATTAGCAGTAGTAAAACTGAAGCTTGCTCTGATTTATTTTTTTTCTAAAGCTCGAAAGTTACGATGCCAGTTCAGTTAGTTTGGATTTTTTGACTTTCTCACATTAAATCAGGTTTGTTCTTTTGTATTTCTGCTTTCAGCTGGAGAGTTCACTCAGCCCTGTACTTCATCACTCCCTGAAACTGTGAGCTTCTCTCTCTCTCTGTCTCTCTGTCTCTGTCTGTCTCCCTCCCTCCCTCCCCCCCTCTCTCTCTATCTCTCTGTCTCTGTCTGTCTCTGTCGGTCTCCCTCCCTCCCCCCCTCTCTCTCTGTCTCTCTCTGTCTGTCTCTCTCTCTCTCCCCTCTCTCTCTCGTCCCTCTGTGTCTTCGTCACCCTCTCTCCTTCCCCTCTTCCTCTCTGTCACTCCAATCAGAAGTTGAGTGCAGTCTTAGTGAGAGGTGCTCAAAGCATCTGCTATCTCTCTATCCCTCCCTCCCTCTCTCCCTCTCATCTCCCTGCCTGTCTACCTTTCTACCAGTCTGCCTGACTGCCTGTCTGCCTGTCTCCCCTCTCATCTCCCTGCCTGTCTACCTTTCTACCAGTCTGCCTGACTGCCTGTCTGCCTGTCTCCCTGCCTGTCTCCCTTTCCAGTCTGCCTCTCTGCTGCCTCTCTGCTGCCTCTGTACTGCCTCTCTGCAGGCTCCTGATTGCTCCAGATCAGCCTCCTGCTGATAGGGAGTGGGAGTTTGGGTTGGGCTCCGGGTCCCTGGGGTCCCCCCGGGGCCCCCTGCTCAGCCGCCCCCCTCCTCAACCCCCCCCGCCCCGCACCCGACAGACCTCTCCAGTCTCAGCAGAGAGCCACCTGCTCCAGGATACCTTTGATTATGTTTGGTTTGAAGTTGTTTGTTTCCTGTGGCTCTCATCACGCTGTCATTAAATAGGACAGGAACAGAAGAGGGTCTCTTCCTCAGACAGACCTCTGCCCTCCACATGACCGGGGCTGCCCCTGGTCTCTCAGACAGACCTCCACATGATCAGACCTGCCCTGGTCTCTCAGACAGACCTGCCCTCCACATGACCAGACCCTGCCCTGGTCTCTCAGACAGACCTGCCCTCCACATGACCAGACCTGCCCTGGTCCTTCAGACAGACCTCCACATGACCGGGGCTGCCCTGGTCTCTCCCCGCCTCTGCCCTCCACATGACCAGACCTGCCCTGGTCTCTCAGACAGACCTCCACATGACCGGGGCTGCCCTGGTCTCTCCCCGCCTCTGCCCTCCACATGACCGGGGCTGCCCTGGTCTCTCCCCGCCTCTGCCCTCTCGTTGTCGGGTCGGCAGGGAGCTCTCCTGCCCTGGATCCGCTCCCCGAAGTTCATCCTCCTCAAAGGTTGTGACCCCTGGAAATCCCTCCGATATGAGGTGGGCGGAGGCCCTATAAGCCCTGCTGGGCTCAAGACCCAGGACTGGGGGAGGGGAGGGGAGGGTAGGGGAGGGGAGGGGAGGGGAGGGGAGGGGAGGGGGGGGGGAGGGGGGGGGGGGGAGGGGAGGGGAGGGGGGGGGGAGGAGGGGTGATGGAAGGCCTGGCTGCCCTGGCTGCCTGGCTGTGCTCTGTAAGGTAAACCTTCCTGGAGCAGGGCAGAGTGTGAGGACAAACACAGTTTTAAAGAGTTATTAAAGAGCTCTGTGTACACTGGGCCCCCCCGGGCCTCCCCCTGGAGCCCCCCTGCCCCCCACGCTCCGGGCCAGATCCCCTTATTAAAAAGGAGATTGTTTGTATTGGAGCTGTTTGGGATGTGTGTGATTCAGGGCAAAGTCAGTCGAGCAACGGAGCAACCCTGCTGCTGCTCAACCCTTCAATTATCCTCGTTCTGATCGCTCTGCTCTGCAGGACAGTCTCACCTCGTTCTGATCGCTCTGCTCTGCAGACAGTCTCACCTCGTTCTGATCGCTCTGCTCTGCAGACAGTCTCACCTCGTTCTGATCGCTCTGCTCTGCAGACAGTCTCACCTCGTTCTGATCGCTCTGCTCTGCAGACAGTCTCACCTCGTTCTGATCGCTCTGCTCTGCAGACAGTCTCACCTCGTTCTGATCGCTCTGCTCTGCAGACAGTCTCACCTCGTTCTGATCGCTCTGCTCTGTAGGACAGTCTCACCTCGTTCTGATCGCTCTGCTCTGCAGACTGTCTCACCCCAGCCGTCTCCCCCAGATTGCAAAGAGACGAGAGTTTTCATGAAGAGAGGAAGGACAGGAAGGAGAGGGCCTGGCTGAGCACAGAGCAGGCATGGTCTCTGTCCCCGGCAACACTACACAGTGCCACGGTGACATGGTGCCATGGTGACAGCCAGCAAGCCCACCCAGAATAGCACCAACACCCAGGTTGAACCTCACAAGAGAGCCATGCAAATGATGTGCAAAACAGCCGAGATGACTCCATGTGAAAACTTTTCTCTCGTATGTGGTTTGATGTGAGTGTGTGTGTGTGACACACACCAACATCTCCCTGTCTGCTACTCTAATACACAAACACTCATACACACACACACATTGTCTCTCTCACACTCACAGCACAAACACAGAGCTGAGCTTCAACATTATATACAGGATGAAGCGTGTCCTGTTACAGAACTCCAACTTTGAATCGTCTTAGTGTTGAGTCTCTTGGAGAGAACAAGCCTTGTTTATGAAATGCTAATTTACAGAACCGCAGCTTTCATTCGTTTTCTCTTGCTTTATCTCATGTGGATAGACACCACTCTCAGACACAGGGGGTCAGCCTCTCTCTGACCCCGCCTGGGTTTCTGGGCATGAATCGAATTCTCACGAGCAGACGATTGCGTCTGTCTTTGATATTCAGTGTTCTGAGGCAGCGCTGAAATGGCCAGCCGTGAAAAGTGGAATTTCGCAGCGAAGTTTTTGCATGCGTTTGGCGTCGGAGCTGCGGGCACTCTGGTTCGTCCTCAGGCTGCAGGCTCTCAGAGGAGCTCTCTGCAGGGAGAGAGGTAGGAAAAGGTCCACAGCGATGAAACAGGCTGCAAGGCTGTGAAATAGTGGGAGGGTGTGGATGACTGGAAACAGGCTGCAAGGCTGTGAAATAGTGGGAGGGTGTGGATGAGCCCAAAGCTGCAGGTGGAATCCTGTGACTCCAGGAATGAGGACACATCAGAGATGTTCTGTGACGGTACAGCCACCGAAGCGCTCTCTACATTCTGTGTGTGTTCTAGGTTCTTCTGACAGGCTGTAAAACAGAGCTGGTTGTGTGTCGAGACTCACACCGCTGTCCAGAGAGATCTCACCTGGAGGTGGCACTGCCCCAGGTGAATGAGTGTGTCCTGTGTCACCAGAATGTGACACAGTGGTGTCTTTGTGTGCCCTGTGGTCACCTGACCCAGCCTGGCCTGTCCTCTCAACAGTAGCTCCAGTCAGGGTTAGGTCAGTCAGGGTTAGGGTTAGGTCAGTCAGGGTCAGGGTTAGGTCAGTCAGGGTTAGGGTTAGGGTTAGGTCAGTCAGGGTTAGGGTTAGGTCAGTCAGGGTCAGGGTTAGGTCAGTCAGGGTCAGGGTTAGGTCAGTCAGGGTTAGGTCAGTCAGGGTCAGGGTTAGGTCAGTCAGGGTTAGGGTTAGGTCAGTCAGGGTCAGGGTTAGGGTTAGGTCAGTCAGGGTCAGGGTTAGGTCAGTCAGGGTTAGGGTTAGGTCAGTCAGGGTCAGGGTTAGGTCAGTCAGGGTCCTCAGCAGAGCTCTGCAGCCTTGCTAAAGTAGGCTGGGAATGGAAGTTTTCTCATGGAATACACACTCTCTCTCTCCCTGTCTCTCTCTCCCTGTGTCTCTGTCTCTGTCTCTCTCTCTCTCTCTCTCTCTCTCTCTCTCTCTCTCTCTCTCTCTCTCTCTCTCTCTCTCTCTCTCTCTCTCTCTCTCTCTCTCTCTCTCTCTCTCTCTCTCTCTCTCTCTCTCTCTCTCTCTCTCTCTTTGAGATGTGTACAGGGATAGTATTGTCTCTGGGGTCAGTCATTGTAGAGGGACCGAAAATCAACCAAGCTTCACTGTAGTTATTTCTATTATTGATCCTTTAGTGAAAGTTCTGTTGTGGAGGTGCTGATTAGGGGGTCTGAGGGTCTGGGCCCTCAGAGCTAATGGAAGTAAGCCTCTTCAAAGCAGCTCTGCTACTGCCTCTCCCTCAATCAGGACCAGCCTGCAAGATTAAAGCCAGCCCACATTCATCAGGTTTGATTAGTTGAGCCTGGATCTCCTGCTGTTCTCTCTGACAGGCCAGCTAGGTAAGTCTGCAAGTGAGGAGAGGAGGAGAGGAGAAGGAGGAGAAGAGAAGAGAAGGGGAGGAGGAGGAGGAGAGGTGTGGGTGGTATTTAAACCGAGTTCCTCACGCAGGGTTAGAAGAGGCTTGTGGTAAAGTTGTCATAATGTCACTGCTCAGTACAGATCTCCAGACTGAGCACAGTCTCCCTCCCTCCCTCTCCCTCCCCCCTTCTCCCCACCACTCTGCTCCGTAACCAGATCCCAGGGTCGTTCCCAGACCTTAAACACAGTTCAGCCAGCCAGTGAACAAGCTGGCCTCAGGTTCCATCTCCCGAGACGCCACACTCTCTCTCTGCCAGCTGATTGGGGTCAAGAGAAGCACAGCAATCATCCAGATTTAGACACCTGATTTGAGCTCCGCTCGCTGGCTCCCTGCATGGGGGGTGGGACACTAACACAAGTTTTTGCTCTCGTCTGAAGCTGTTGCGTCGGAAAGCGGGAAAGCTGTAATGTAAAAGTGTAATCATTTTTTGACGGATGTTGATTGCAGGGACTCAATTGAGCGTGGATATGGCAATCTCAGACGGACCTGTGTTTAAAGAGCTCAACTGTGGTGTTTGAGGAGGGGTGGGGGGGCGGAGGGAGGGCAGGGGGGTTACGTGGGGTCGTAAGGTCGCTGACGTGGCTCTCTGTAACTTCATGTGATACTGTAACGGCTACATGCCTGAGGGCTCATGTGGGCCGCACTGTTTCTCTGGGAGAGAGGAGGCTAACAGGCTGGATCACACATGTACCAGACTGAATACTATAGTACTGCATGTACCAGACTGAATACTATAGTATAGAGCCCGACCGATATATCGGCGGGCCGATATTATCGGCCGATATTAGGCATTTTCCAAACTATCGGTATCGGCATTTATAATGGCCGATAAATATATATTAAAGTTTAAAAAAGTTTTTTTTTTTTTTTTTTTTTTTAAAGGACTTTAAGTTTCGTATCTTAAGTTTGTATTTTTATACATTTTATTCATTAGAACTTTAATATATTTTGATGTGCTGATGTGACAATAAAACAAACAAGTTTATTTTTAAACTGCATTTCATATTATTTTAGTGAGGAAACAGGAGTCAGATGGCTGAGTGGTTAAGGAATCGGGCTATTAATCAGAAGGTTGCCGGTTCGATTCCTGGCCGTGTAGTATGACGTTGTGTCCTTGGTCAAGGCACTTCACCCTACTTTGCTCTGGGAATGTCCCTGTACTTACTGTAAGTCGCTCTGGATAAGAACGTCTGCTAAAAATGGCTAAATGTAAACTACAAATAACTAATGTTAGTGAAATCCAAAATTTGTTTGTTACGCGTTTCTGGATTTTTTAATATGTGTAACTATGTTCTCTGGTAAGAAATTCTTAGAAGCCACTGTGGTGCATGGAGTGCGTGTGTTAGGTTATATTTGCGTGTGTGTGATTAGGTATCTAAATGCACACAATTCCAACACTCTCTCACTCTAATCCTTAAACTGAAATGTCAACACCATATACTTCTGTATCGTCAGTCCACTACTCCGCTGTTCCCACCACTGGGTACCGTCAGCGCGAGCATCCCCAGACTGCACTCTGATTGGCTGTACAAGTGGAGCCATAAGGTGTGCATGCACTAACGGAATGATCCAGCAACAGCAGCGAAAGGGCTGTTCACGTGTACAGTCTAAGGGGCAAACCATCAGTCCTTTGCAACATGTGTAAACACCCTGTCCTATTGGAGCCCGGTGGCTCTGCGGCGCTGGGGCCCGGCGCTGTGCTTGCGCTGACAGATCTTCATGTTGTTCTGTCCTCTTCCTTCCTGCTCCCTCCTCCTTCCTCCTGTGTTTATTTACGCTCGTCGGGGTCCGCTGTTTGCTGTGTTCTGAAGTGCTTCCAGAGATAATGCCTGCTAAAAGATAAGAGTTATTTTTAGTTCATTGTGTTTTGGTTTCTTGAATTAGTGAGAGTTGTTTGAGAGCTTTAGGAGAGTGTTTTTGGTTTTCTGTTTATGGTCAGATAGTCTTTAATGAGGGATGGTTTAACATGAATCGTTATTTTGGCTGTCTCTCTGTTCAGGTTATCTGCTGCCCCATACAGAGAGAGGTAATCTGAAGGTGGACTCTCAGTCTGTTTGTTTCTGTTTGTTAAACAACCCTCTCCTTGTTTCCCTACTACTGTTTGAACATCCAGCACCCTCAGCCACCCTCCTCCTCCATAGAGATCTACAGAAATACAGCTGTCTCACCATCTCCGCCTTCATTCTGTGTTCTGAACACAATAATCCCATCCTCCCTCCTCCCCAATCAGCAGGTCATTACATCCATCTGAAGGAGACCGGTGTGACATGTGATCCCTGAAGCTGTTGCGGCGCAGACCGGCCGTGTTCCGGCTGGTGAGCCAGCGGTAGGTCTCAGCGTGGCGTGGTCAGCACCAGCGTGGCGTGGTCATGGGCGTGGGGCGGCTGAACGCCGGGCTATTCTGGGACGCGACGGGGTAAGAGCAGCGGTGGTTAGGGTTAGGGTTAGGGGTGACTGAGCGTGTGGGCAGGATGATGGCCCTGGCCTTTAGCCAGCTCAGCTGGGTCGTCCCAGCGCTGGCATGGTGGGCACACACCCCTGCCAGGGATTGGCCGAGAGGGACTTGGGGGGGACGGGTCATAAACTAGTGTCATTAACGCATCTGTGGACACTACTGCTGACACGAGGGTCAATCTGTCTCCCTCACTCTCTCTTCCACTCTCTCCCTCTGCCTCTCTCTCTCCCCAACCCCCCCTCTCTCTCATACTCCCACGCCCTCAGTCTATACCTCTCTTGTGCCTTGTTCTCAAACACAATTTCTCCCCTCCTCCTCCTCTCCAGAACCTCTTTATCACTCTCTGCTCTCTCTGTTCTCCTTCACGTCTGTGTTCTCTCTCAAGTGCAGCTGTGGAGGGGGGGTTGGGGGGGGCCTGTGGGGGTGGGGAGGGGCGTGAGTTCTCTCTCCCTCCAGGATGTGCTGAAGCTGTTAGGTGCTGTCGTACTCTGTGGATGCTGTCTCGTGCTGCGAGCTGCAGAGGATCTGCAGAGATGCAGCCCAGGAAAACCATTTGATATGAAATAAAAGGTGTGATTGACAGCTGCGACTCAAACCACAGCCCCCCTGAGAGAGAGAGAGAGAGAGAGAGAGAGAGAGAGAGAGAGAGAGAGAGAGAGAGAGAGAGAGAGAGAGAGAGAGAGACGCCTGCCCCCTCCCTCCCTCACAGGCGTCCTGAGGTTAAGAGGCTACAGAACTTCACCACTGCTTCACACAATGACCTTCCTGTCACTCAGGTGTGATTCATCCCTAACGGAGGTCTGGGAGAGCTAGCAGCGCTAGCAGCGCTAGCAGCGCTCCTGTCTGATGAATTCCAAATGTGATTTTATGTTATTTTTATTTGATCTATGGCAGTGATATGACGAGGATGGAGTCTCTGTAGCTAGGTAGGGCTGGGGGGTAGTTTGGGGCAGTTACACCTGGCTGTGGTTATGACAGGGCTATTTTGGTCCACCAGTGTGGTGACTGGATGGCTGGCCTGCATGGTGCCAGGCCCCTGGCTGGCCTGCATGGTGCCAGGCCCCTGGCTGGCCTGCATGGTGCCAGGCCCCTGGCTGGCCTGCATGGTGCCAGGCCCCTGGCTGGCCTGCATGGTGCCAGGCCCCTGGCCTAGACTGGGACGCTGGGCCGGGGTGGATCTTCCCCAGGGCTCCCTGCATGCCCTTCTGCATCAGGCGGAGTCTGGCTGGAAAAAAAGAGTTATATTTAGAAGAGCTGCTGGTGGTGATGCTGCTGTTACTGCACAGGAGAAGGGCATTCATATGTTAAAGACACTCGCTGGCAATGAATGATTCACTCGTTCTCACACAGACACACATTTACACACACAAACACACAAGCACACACACATTTACACACACAAACACACAGGCACGCACACATTTACACACACAAACACACAAGCACACACACATTTACACACACAAACACACAGGCACGCACACATTTAGTCCCCCCATAGCTGGTGGGGCTCCAGTGTTCAGCAGTGCAGGTGAAGTTATGTGTGTGAACATTTGGACCTGATATCTTTATTAGGATTGGCTGGGCAGCAGTTCTCCATCTGCTGTTTACTACATGTCATCTGTGTGCGGTTCTGATGCTTCTTATGAGTTCACCTCTGACAGACAGGAGAGTCACCTTGCTGCTCTGGTGAAGGATGCAGCCTCTACTCTCAGCCTCTACTCCCAGCCTCTACTCTCAGCCTCTACTCTCAGCCTCTACTCCCAGCCTCTACTCCCAGCCTCTACTCTCAGTCTCTACTCTCAGCCTCTACTCCCAGTCTCTACTCTCAGCCTCTCTGTCACAGACAGACAGACAGTGTCTGGTCTCTCAGGAAGATGACATCATTTGTTGACCCTCTCCAGCGCCGCAGCTGAGACAACCAGGAAGTACAAAGCAGTGCCTGCTCACCGGTATAATGAGCCACACACACGCATCCTCGCAGCAGAGATGTTCACGCACAACACCATAACCCCCAGAGCCGTATGTGCTCTAAACACCGTGCAGCGGGCAGCTTATCAGCCCTGAGGAGTGCAGGAGGACAGGATTTGGCAGCTGGCCTTCGCTCTCCAGCGGAGGTGACCTGAGAGCAGAGCCCCGTCTGAACAGCAGCAGCTCTGTGTTTGCATCGCCAGGAAACAACAGTCATCGTGAAAATCACCTTGGAGACGGGGTGTTCCAGAATGGTCTGGACCAAAGCTGATGTGATGAGCTGGTGCACCTAGAGCAGACACCTGCTCAAGGTGTCATTCAGAGGCCAGTGGTGCATGAATCACCTGCCCCCCCCCCCCCCCCCAGGTAGAGCGCCAGGTGAGGTGGATATACAGAGAGCTGCCAAGTCTGACCTCATTAATTACACCTGTCAATGAATCCCAGCAGATCTCTCCTGTGTTCCCATCCTGGAGACTTCCTCTGGGTTCCACTGCTCTGCCTGCCTCTCTCACACACACACACACACACACACACACACACTGGCAGCTGCTGTGGTGAGAGAAAACCCCCCTTAACACACCCACACACACACCCCCACACACACCTACACACACACATCTCTCTGGGGTGCAGCCGGAAGAATTTGATCTTTATTTAAATCCTTAAATTATAGCTGATTAAAAATGCATGGGCAGCCGTTTCTATGAGCGCGGCGCTGGTGGAGGCGTGGGTCCTGTGATGTGTAATTGGTCTGAAGGTTGCCAGGGCCTTTGAACAAGTCAGGACCTGCTCTGCTCCTGCAGACCAGCTCTGCTCAGAGCTGGTCTGCAGGAGCAGAGCAGGTCTACAGGGGTTCTCTCTCTCTGTCTCTCTCTCTCTCTCTCTCTCTCTCTCTCTCTCTCTCTCTATGTCTCTCTCTCTCTCTCTCCTTTTCACCTCTCTTTCATGTTCTCCCTCTCCTCCTCTGACTCTCAGGGTGTGTGTGGTTAGATGCCAAACATCTCTCTGACACCGTGCACAAGGTTATTTTAATATAATGACTTATGATCCGACAGATCTGTTTGATACTGGACAAACAGGTCCAGTACTCTCCTAGTGACTGCCCTCCCAGTGAGGCTCCTGAGCCAGACAGCTGCAGGCCTAGGAGAGGGCACCACAACAACAGACTGGGGACACAAAATGGGTTTCTGTCACTCACATGAAGTCCTGTTTCTAGTGCTCTCATCCTCAAAGCCCTGCTTGTGCGTTCCTGTGAGAGTGTGTGTGAGAGAGAGGAGGGCAGGAACCCTGCTTCTCCATTCTGGGTCTTTGAGGAAGACACACTCCAGCCTGCAGCTCCTCCAAACCAGCGCTCACACTGAGGAGAGGAGCGAGAAGACACTCTCTCTTCTCACACACTCATCCATCCCTCTCCTATCACACACACACACACACACACAAGCCTTCCAGTGGCAGCTCCCTCCTGCTGTCCAGAGTGTGGAATACCACATTTGTTTGTTTACGTCTCGTTTTCTCACCCTGAACTCTATTAACATTTATATTGCGTTGGAAGGAGTGAGTCTTTCTCAGCAGGGCCAAAGCAGCTTAGATGAGAATGAGCCTGAGTCTGGATTTCCCCGATACAAAGCCTGGTGTGTTTATACCGGCCTTATCCAGGTTCCTTGGCTGCCTCTCCTGTTCCTGTGGGTGTCACCGTTTGCCCTGACTTGCCTCTTACGCAAGTTTTAACTGTTTTATCGCTCTCCGAGGTAAATTGATTGTTTGGGAGAAATAATACGTGTCTGGGAAGTTACCGGATGGTTCCGCTTGATTAGATATTAGCATATGAAAGAGAGGGAGGAGGAAGTCTGGGGGGGGGGTTAGCGCCAGAGGTTTGCTTTTACACACGTGTCTTTACTTGTTTCAACACACCTCTCGGTTCCTGTGAGCCGTGTGAGGCTGTGAGGCTGTGAGCCGTGTGAGGCTGTGAGCCGTGTGAGGCTGTGAGGCTGTGAGCCGTGTGAGGCTGTGAGCCGTGTGAGGCTGTGAGCCGTGTGAGGCTGTGAGGCTGTGAGCCGTGTGAGGCTGTGAGAGGAAACTGATCCAGTCTGACTCTAGATACCTCTCAGCTCCCCCCCCCCCCCACCGGACATCAGCTCTCCTGACTTCATTGAGGATCTGATCTGGGGAGAGACGGGACAAGACTAGAGCTGAAGAATGTGTCTGCAGGAGGGGGTGTGTCTGCAGCCTGTGTCTGCAGGAAGGGGTGTCTGCAGGCTACCTTTATGTGGAAACCCATGTTTCTGGAAGGACGGGGCAGATCATGCCAAATAACTCGTTACAATGTAAATTCTCCCTCTCTCCCCCCTCACCAATCAGGACGTGACCTCTCCCCCTCTCCTCCCCCTCTCCTCTCCCTCTCCTCCCCCTCTCCTCTCCCTCTCCTCCCCCTTTCCTCTCCCTCAGCAGGGAGTCCTCTCACTCTTCTCTATTTATCTCCCTAAATATATATTTATACTCGTGTCCTGGTGTGCAAAGATGGGAACTGAATTTCAAGTGTGACTTTGCTAATGTCATTGGCACAGTGTGCTCTTTAATACTAATAAAAAAGAGCCTTGAGGAGGGAGGATGGAGGTCTGTGCATTAATGTGAAATATAAAATGTCTTGTTAGCTGGTCCAGGCCCTGCAAACACATCCACTGTGACTCTGCCTGACAACTTGTCTGAGGACAGCACTGCACAACAACACTCTCCCTCCCCCTGCCTCCTTCCCCCTCTCTCTCTCCCTCCCTCCCTCCCCCTGCCTCCGTCCCCCCCTCTCCCCCTCCCTCCCTCTCTCCTCCCCTTCTCCCTCCCGTCTCTCCTCCCCCCCTCTCTCCTCCTCTCCATCTGTGTCCTAGTCCTTCCATGTTCAAGTTCACATTGGGACAAGGTCCAGGGCTGCCGGCTACTGATGTGTCCTTCTGAGGGGGAGGAGGGAGAGAGGGAGAGAGGGGGAGAGGGGGAGAGAGCAGAAGAAGAAAGGCAGGCAGGCTCTCTAACTGAGGCAGATCGACGGTCTCTGCAGTTGTCCTGTGTCTTCCAGGTCTGCAGTTAGAGAGTCAGTGATGTGTTCATTCTGACGAGACTGTCTGCGTGTTCAGGACTAACAGGAGGGTTAGGGTTCTGACAGGTCCCGTTGGGGGAAAAAAGAAATTATTTCCATTTGAATATCAGATAGACCTTGATCAAGGAAAAAATGTGCGGAAAAAGGAAGCATTTTGTATGGAAAGTGATTATTATTGTCATTATTATTATTATTGGAGGGCTTCAGGATGAAAGGGGAATGGGTTTGGTACGTCTTGAATGAGAGCTTGATTATATTGTTAAGAGCGCGGAAGCCAGTTGTCCTGAAAGGTACCCTTCTAGTGGATTGGGAGGCGTCCCTGCATGGCCAATCTGCCTTGCCCTCATCTAATCTGATTTGCATGCTAGAAAGAATGAGGTAATTGGCATTTATGCAGAACAAAACAGGATCTGCTCATGGAATAAAGGTTTTTCTGCAGATCCGACTAGGGTGTGTGGAGGGCAAAGTCAGGGCAGCTGAGCAGAGTCAGCGCAGCTGAGCAGAGTCAGGGCAGCTGAGCAGAGTCAGTCTGCTGAGCAGAGTCAGGGCAGCTGAGCAGAGTCAGAGCAGCTGAGCAGAGTCAGTCTGCTGAGCAGAGTCAGGGCAGCTGAGCAGAGTCAGAGCAGCTGAGCAGAGTCAGTCTGCTGAGCAGAGTCAGGGCAGCTGAGCAAAGTCAGTCTGCTGAGCAGAGTCAGTCTGCTGAGCAGAGTCAGTCTGCTGAGCAGATTCAGGGCACCTGCGCAGAGTCAGGGCAGCTGAGCAGAGTCAGGGCAGCTGAGCAGAGTCAGGGCTGCTGAGCAGAGTCAGGGCTGCTGAGCAGAGTCAGGGCTGCTGAGCAGAGTCAGGGCTGCTGAGCAGAGTCAGGGCAGCTGAGCAGAGTCAGGGCTGCTGAGCAGAGTCAGGGTTGCTGAGCAGAGTCAGGGCTGCTGAGCAGAGTCAGGTTAGCTGAGCAGAGTCAGGTTAGCTGAGCAGAGCAGTCCACCTCCATCACACCAGCTGTACGGATGGAGTGTGTGTGTGTGTGTGTGTGTATACAGGCTCAGTGTGTGTGTGTGTGTGTGTGTTTGTGTTGGGATGTGTGTGTGTGTTTATACAGGCTCAGTGTGTGTGTGTGTGTGTGTGTTTGTGTTGGGATGTGTGTCTGTGTGTGTATACAGGCTCAGTGTGTGTGTGTGTGTGATTGTGTTGGGATGTGTGTGTGTGTGTGTATACAGGCTCAGTGTGTGTGTGTGTGTGTTTGTGTTGGGATGTGTGTGTGTGTGTGTATACAGGCTCAGTGTGTGTGTGTGTGTGTGTGTGTGTGTGTGTGTTTGTGTTGGGATGTGTGTGTGTGTATACAAGCTCAGTGTATCCTCAGTTCATGGCTGTGCGATGAGTCGGCTCAGGGCGTACTGCCGGGGGGGAAATGTTGGAAGCTTCTCAAATCATTCAACCAAACCCCACACCCGCGCCACTTCAAATCTCCATTTCTAAGGCATTCAGCCCTGGTATAATTATAGAGAGCAGCTACCCAAGACATGAGAGAGGGAGAGAGGCGAGCTGTTCTGTAATGGTTGCCATTAACCATGTTGGTTTACGCTGGCGGGGGGGTGGGGGTGTAGGCGGGGGTGGAGAGGTGCTGGTATGCTCTCAGCCTCTCTCCTGATTGGCTGGAACGAGCGTTATCTGAGAGACGCAGTGCGCGGTGCTGTTGACTCTGTAAACTGAGCCCTCACATGACTCTCTCCTGGTTAATTAAAGGCTAAGTACAGCACTCTGATTAAGTTAGACGTTTTTTTCTCTTTGCTGTTCAATTAGTTTTTTTTGTTGTATTTTATCACAGAGGGACAGATGTTGAATGATCTCCAGGACTTTGTGTGGAAGAGTGCAGAGGAAACCTGGGTCCTGTGTGCGGGGGTGGGGGCACCCTCCTCTCCTCCATACCTGCTCCTCGGGGGGCTGAGGAGTCCTGGAGGGGAGGGGAGGGGAAGGAGGTGGAGGTGATCCACAGTGGATCTCTGTCTCCACCTCCACTCTCACAGCAAGGCGATCATCTCTGCTGCTGGTCCAGTGTTTTCTCCACTCTGCTTCATCACCTT
>NC_090068.1:13953377-13990147 GCF_038355195.1 Osmerus mordax | reverse complement strand
ACGCACACACCAATTTCAGCTTAAAAGATCAATGGCCGGATCTTACTGGGAGGAATTTGAAGATTGAATTTTCCCCCTGAACAAAGCTGTCCTGTGGAGATCATCTGGGGTTGTGATTAACCATGGAGAGAGAGAGAGAGGAGATGGAGAGAGGGAAAGAGAGAGATAAGGTATTAGAGGGAGTCCTGCACCCCCAAACCCCTCACCCTGACCCCCAACATGCTCCACACAGCGGAGCTGCTAACTCAATTAGGAGGCAGGAGGAACGGCCCGATGGAAGCGCTAGCCTGCGTCTCCTGGCGTCCTCATGACTTCATGTTGGTAACTGATGTCTGGGCCCCCTGCATGAGCGCCTGCTCTGGGCCCCGGCCGGCACAGCAGGGGGGCATGTGGGAGAGCCTCACCCCCCTCAACCCCTGTGTGTGTGTGGTGTGTCTGGAGGGGGGTTGTGTGTGTGTGTGTGTGTGAGTCCAGAGAATCACCTTTGCTCTCTGTGTGTGTCGGCAGGTTTTCCAGCGACGGCGTACGGACCTGTGGCAGCAGCAGTGGCAGCAGCGAGAAACTCAGGTAGGGGAGCACTCCGTCGGGGTGAGGGGCAGCACTGGTAGGGGGTGGAGTTAAGGTAGGGGAGTGCTTTGTCCGGGGTGAGTTAAGGTAGGGGAGTGCTTTG
This sequence comes from Osmerus mordax, assembly GCF_038355195.1. Classification (NCBI taxonomy): domain Eukaryota; kingdom Metazoa; phylum Chordata; class Actinopteri; order Osmeriformes; family Osmeridae; genus Osmerus; species Osmerus mordax. The sequence goes on along the minus strand of NC_090068.1, from coordinate 13,989,477 downwards.
TCCGGGGTGGAGTTAAGGAGGGGCAGCGCTCTGTCCGGGGTGAGGGCAGCACTGGTAGGGGTGGAGTTAAGGTAGGGGAGCGCTCTGTCCAGGGAACTTCACACAAGATCCATATATAACCTGAAGCCTCTGGACAGACAGGAAACAGCAAGTATACAGTAGACCTGCATGAGGTTCATCAGTTACCATATTATCAGGTATGACAATCAGGAATATTAATATGCTGACCACATGCTGTGCCCAGTAAGGAAATATTCTATGAACAATTTATTTGTATGTGTTCTCCAGTGTATTATAAACCACTTTGTAACCAGCCCATTTGACAAAACCATTTATTCGACCACCAAGTGTCAGATGTTAGTGGTTTAATGATTAAACCGACTACTAGTAAATATGGTGAACCCTTCTCTGACTTCATCAGAACAACACTCATAACAAGCTTCTGCACGCCTTCATACACCGGCAGACAACATTTGAACTGAAAAATTCCCAAACCTGTTAAGTCACACACAACACACACACACACACCACCAACACACACACATCCAACACACACACCCACACACTCTCTCTCTCTCTCCTGGCAGAGCTTCCTATGTTGAAGCACGCACCCCCACAGAGAAAACACACAGCAAGCCAATCAGAAGTTCTCTTTCCTAATCAGGCAGCTTGATTTCACATTTTCACAAACAACTCGGCCGACGATAGCTGTGGAACAACGATCATTGTCAGGGAAGTGATTTGCGGAACAAGTGTTTTAAGGGAGTAGGAGAGGCTGGGTTTGGGGGGCCGGGGGTATTTGGGGGGGTTTGGGGGGCCGGGGGTATTTGGGGGGGGGTTAGGGGGGATGCAGGGGGGGTTTGTGGAGGGGGGCGGGGGGGCCGGGGGTATTTGTGGGGGGTTTGGGGGGCCGGGGGGTATTTGGGGCGGGGGTTGTGGGGCCGGGGGGGGTTTGGGGGGGGCCGGGGGGATGCAAGGCCCGAGGGGCTGTCAGGGGGTCTGGTGATGTGCTGTTATCAGTAGGACAGCAGATGATGGGGGGGGCAGGGGGCCTGTGAACTCACCAGGCTGTCGAACACGAGGTAATGAGCTGCCACGAGACAAACAACTAGCTCTGATACTAGGACATTACTAGATGGACACATACACAAGCATACACACACACACACACAGACCACACGCATACACACACACTATATAGTATCAGGTGGCCAAGGACAGAACAACTCAGACATGAAAGACGAGAACCAAAACTGGATGATCCTCCATGTTCCCTATCTGATCGGTGTGTGTGTGTATGTGTGTGTGTATGTGTGTATGTGTGTGTGTTTTATGTTTGTGTGCAGCGTGTGTGTTTGTGTGTGATCCCAAGCCAGTGTGAGATGTGTGAATGAAGGTCTTAAAAAGGTCATTGATAAATCACACCATTGGACAGTGTTATATGGAACCCAGTTCTGTGATTGGTGAGAAGATACCAGGCCAGCCTGTCCTGTTCCCTCCTCACCACCAGGGCTGCTCAGGGATCCTCTACTGGAGGCCCAGACCAGGAGCGAGAATCAGATCAGCACCTCCCTCCCTCTCCCTTTCCGGGTCCCCCTTCCCAGTCCTCCCCCTCTCTCTCCCTACATCAGTCCTCCCCCTCTCTCTCCCCTACATCAGTCCTCCCCCTTTCTCTCCCTACATCTCAGTCCTCTCTCTCCCTACATCCAGTCCTCCCCTCTCTCTCCCTACATCAGTCCTCCCCCTCTCTCTCCCTACATCAGTCCTCCCCCTCTCTCTCCCTACATCAGTCCTCTCTCTCCCTAGATTCGAGTCCTCCCCCTCTCTCTCCCTACATCAGTCCCTCTCTCGCCACTCAACAGAGATATTTCTCCGCCTCTCAGCCCCTCCAGAGGAATGGTCCTATTATCTCCAGAGGAAATGAGTGGGATGTTTCTGTGTCTGAGGGCCATCTTCTCAAGGCAGCCGTGGAAAACCTGCGCTGAGCATCGATCGCCCAGGAATCTGCCAGCCTCATTAGAGCTCAGAATGCTCTTTTACAACCCCTCACACACACACACCTACCCCTGCCCCCCTCCCCCCTTTTTTATATTTTGCTTACTCTACCTTTAATTATCCCTTATATACTTTCTATCTCTCCCTGGTTTATTTATCCTGTTCTTTCTCTCCTCTCCCTCACCTTCCCCCAGTCAGAGGAGGTCAGTGAGGGTTCTGAGTCTGTGAGATGTGATTCGTCCAGTGAGCTAAATCCGTTCTCCAAGTATGTCTTCTCTCTTGTCTCTCATGGCTCTCTCTCTTTCCCTCTCTCTCTCTCCTCTCTCCTCTCTCTCTCTCATCTCTCTCTCTCTCTCTCTCTCTCTCTCTCTCTCTCTCTCTCTCTCTCTCTCTCTCCCCTCTCTCTCTCTCTCTCTCCTCTCTCTCTCTCTCTCCTCACTCTCTCTCTCTCTCTCTCTCTCCTCTCTCTCTCTCTCTCTCTCTCTCTCTCTCTCTCTCTCTCTCTCCATCTCACCTCTCTGTATATCTCACCTCTCTCTCCACCAGAGCTGCACTGTGTTGAAGGTCACCAGGGCTGAGAACCACACAGCCTAACCAGGCTACAAGCTCTCCTCTGTGCTGTCTACATGTGTCCTTCCACGCAGCACGCAGCCCTGGGTGACTGTCATGGAAGTGTTCTCCCAGAGCCTCCCCTTCTGTACACAGCTGTATATAAAGCTTACACAAACACAACACGTAATAGTCAGAATGAACGCCTTCCTTCTGTCGACTACCACAGTGCTGACACCTGCAGGTACATGTGGTCTGGCAAAACGTCTCTTAGCGATGACGTTGTTCATCTAAATACTGTAGGTGATGTTGTCGTTTATAGTTTCGCTCCTCTTCGTCATTAGATCCCCCCCCCCCCCCCCAACACAACTTCCACCTCCCCCCTCCCCCTCCCCTCCTCCTCCAGAGGGGCGTAGGAGAGGAAAGGCAGGGTTATTATGTAGATGAGAGTTCTCAGTCTCCTCACAACACTGGTGGTTTCCCTCAGATCATGCCCCCAGCTAGCCTGGAGAAGAGGGGAATCATTTGGCACATTTGGCCACATTATCTGAGATCATTATCCACTTCCTCCTACTAAGCGCCGTGTTCGCCGAGAGACGCCCCAGAGGAGGCTATGATTGGCTGTGTTCGCTGCGGCTGAGTGAGTCTGGCTCCTAGGGTCCTTTGGGGGCGAAGGCCCGGTTGTTAGTCCCAGATGCTGCCCCCCCTCCACCCCGCCCTCCCCACCCTGGGTACTAGGACACAGAGATGGAGCTGGGGCAGGCCTGTGCCACACACACACACACACCCACACACACACACACACCCACACACACCCACACACCCACACACACACACACCCCCACACACACACACACACACACACACACACAGTGATGATACTGTGTCGTGACCTGACTAAGACCACCTCAAGTGTCCTTTCAATAACCCCGTCCTGAAATAGCGTATGCGCCATTAAAAATGATGGTGTGTGTGTCATCCCTTTGTCGTACTTATGCAGTAAATAAGCACAGCAGGCGGTCAGAATGAGCCCTGTCACAGACCGTATCGACATTTGTCCGTCCTGTTTTGACAGAAGAAAGCGAGGATCAGGAAGTGAACAGGAACATAGGTCCCATGGATGGGTTAGCAAATGCAGGAATAAATCATCTGTTAAAATTCATTAGCCAAGCCTCTCTGAGCACAAAATGACAAGACATTAAATATGTATTATTTATGACATGTCTCAGCTCTTAGAGAAAAGGGTTTGTAGTGCTGTTAATTAGCCAGCCATTCAGTCACAAAAGACTTATTTCAAATGCAAAGTGAAAGCTTCTCTAGGCAGCCAGGGGCACGTGAAGTTTTTTTTTTTCCTGCTTTTGAAAAGGGCCTAGGTGGAAATGGAGTAGCTAATCATCAGTCCGCTCTGAAATTCAAAGCTAATTTGGGACGCTGGGTGACAGGTTTATTGACATCCTCTTTAGAGTGAAGCTGCTGTCGGCCACCAGGGACTGGAGAGGGGGAGGGAGGGGAGGGAGGGGGAGGGAGGGGAGGGAGGGGAGGGAGGGGAGGGAGGGGAGGGAGGGGGGACTGATTGAGAGGCACTGCTGTGTGTAAGAGAGAGATGGAGAGAATGTGTGGTTGGTGTGTGTGTGTATGTGTGCTTGAGATGTGTGTGTGTTGAGGGAGTCAGGTGGCTGAGCGGTGAGGGAATCGGGCTAGTAATCCAAAGGTTGCCAGTTCGATTCCCGGTCATGCCAACTGACGTTGTGTCCTTGGGCAAGGCACTTCACCCTACTTGCCTCGGGGGAATGTCCCTGTACTTACTGTAAGTCGCTCTGGATAAGAGCGTCTGCTAAATGACTAAATGTAAATGTGTGTGTGAGATAGAGAATGTGTGTTTGTGAGACAGAGAGAGAGAGTGTGTGTGTGTGAGACAGTCAGTGTGTGTGTATGAGATAGAGAATGTGTGTTTGTGTGAGAGAGAGAGAGAGAGAGAGAGAGAGAGAGAGAGAGAGAGAGAGAGAGAGAGGTGTGTGTGTGTTGATTGACGTTTGGACTGGGTGTCTGTAGTCTCCAGTGTCAGGATAATCACAGACTTGTTCGAGAACCATGTTGTACTCTTAAACACCTTCTCCACTTTCTAAAGTGGTAAAGTGGTGCTGAATATGGTCTGTATTTTACCACGAACATGATAGCGTTCTTTGTCTGTGTTTTCAAAGAGAGAAGAGCAATACTTTGAAGGCAGTGGTTTAGAATTCCTTCTTAGAGGCAGTCATCTGGTAAAGTGGAAATGAGAGCAGAGCGTTTATATACTCCTGGAGAACCACCATGGCAAAGACCCTCCCCCTCCTCTCCCCCTCATCTGCTCTCCCCATCTCCCCCTCCATCTCCCCCTCCTATCCCCCTCATCTGCTCTCCCCATCTCCCCCTTCATCTCCCCCTCCTCTCCCATCTCCCTCCTCTCCCCCCTCTCCCCCTCCTCTCCCCCAGAACTGAGCTCTTAGCTGGCCACTGAACCCTGCACCGGCCAAACTACCTCCCCCACAGCCGCTGGGCGGAGGGGAGGAAGGGAGGAGGGGGGGAGGGATAATTATCTGTATAAATGAAGCTGGGCGAACGATTCACACTGCTGGGTCTCCCTGATCTGGTCGCCTAGGCAACCTCAACCTGCTCATTTGTTTTGCAGATGAGTAATTACATCCAATTAGAGAGGTGTGGAGGGAAGGGAGTGGAGTCCGGAGTGGGGCTGTTGTTCCAGCACGGCCGTGTGGATGCTAATAACAGCCTGGGCCCAGACCTGCTGATATGATCCGATACTGACACAGCTGTGCTGAACACCACCTCACACACCAGACTGAGCTGAGCTCCCAGCCCACCTCACACACCAGACTGAGCTGAGCTCTCAGCCCACCTCACACACCAGACTGAGCTGAGCTCCCAGCCCACCTCACACACCAGACTGAGCTGAGCTCCCAGCCCACCTCACACACCAGACTGAGCTGAGCTCTCAGCCCACCTCACACACCAGACTGAGCTGAGCTCACAGCCCACCTCACACACCAGAATGAGCTGAGCTCTCAGCCCACCTCACACACCAGACTGAGCTGAGCTCTCAGCCCACCTCACACACCAGACTGAGCTGAGCTCTCAGCCCACCTCACACACCAGACAGGAAAATACATGACTGTGTGTGTGGGTGCACGTGTGTGTGTGCATGTGTGTGTGGAAGACTGTGTGTGTGGAAGACTGTGTGTGTGTGTGTGTGAATGCACTTAACTCATGTTCAGTTGTCCAGCCCAGCCGGCCCTCCCCCCCTCCCCCCCTCCCCCCCTTGCAGCTTGTCTTAGGTTTACGTTCTCGCCTCAATCAAATGTTTTGTTTTATTATCCACACAAGTGAATACTGATGGAAAGAATGTGTTCAGCATGTTACTACAGAGAGAGTTGGATGGGTTCTCTTTGCATGTGAGATGTGGGACTGTGAGTTGTTTTGTTCCACAAGGAGACATTGTTCTTGTAAGATGAAGGTTATCAAGGTGGTGCACACACACACACATCCACATGAATATACACACATACCTACACACACACACTCCCTGGTCCATCCACCTCAGACCATCTCAGACATTGTAGAAGCTAGCATGAAACAACCCTCATCGTCTTGTTAAAGAACATCATCTGTCTGTCTGGTGATAATCAGAGGTGAAACATTATTCCTGCAGCTTTGATGTGGGAGCGTTTGTTCTTTCATGAAGGTATCCTCATCTTGTCCCCAAGTGAAAGAAGCTTAAATCATTTGTACTCTGCGAAAAGAAAATCAGTTGAAGATAATCTAGCCATGGACTTCCCCAGATGGCTGTTGTTCTTTCCTCCCCAGAGAATAGTTGCTCTGCCTCATTTTACTCATATCCTTCTCCTCTGTTGGCAGTATCATTACAAGCGATCTACCTTAACAATAAAAGTGATTTTGCCTGGCTTCATTAGATAAGACCTTTCCTGCAGTGAGAGATGAGCAGTCTGTCAGCATCAACAGTATTTGATGTTGTGTGTCGATGTCGTGTTAGCATCCTCTCTCTACCTCGTCTGGAACTGGGAGATTTATGCAGATTGCAACAGGAAGTTGTCATCGTAGAGGGTCTGGCAGATGGGTAGCGCCGGATGAGGCATGGCCGTGCCAGGGATCTGCACCTCTTCCCCCCCCCCCCCTCCCTCCTTCCTCCTCCCCCCTCCCCCTCAGCAGTGCTGTCAGCGAGGGACTTAGTGGTGAGGCCTTGGTAAAGGTCATCTCTTGTTTGTTGTTAAAGATCCAATTAGAGCGAGGAGAGGAAGTTTGTTTAATGAGAGACGAACGAGGAAGAGCACCCTGGAACACAAGGACGGCTGGCTATACGCCAACGTCAAAAATGGATTTCACACAAGTGTCCCCACTTTTGTTATTATTATTAATTTAGTATTTCTTCTGTTGCTCTGGTCTCTTTGTGATTACAGCCATGCTTGCTGAATGCGTACAGTTTGTCCTGAGAAAGTCGCCTGAAGGCATCGTAGCGTGGAGAAGCTGGAAGAAAAGACCAGGGGAGAGGGGGGGAGAGGACAGAGAGAGGGGGAGAGGGGGGTAGAGGACCTAGAGAGGGCAGAGAGAGGGAGAGGGAGAGGGGGGCAGGGGGGCGATAAGAAGCTGCTGACCTCAGGATATTTGAGTCCCGGAGGAGATCCCATTCTTCTGTTAAAACCAGCGACCCTCCGAGAGCTTCTGCTGGAACTCCAGACAGAAAAGACTCCTCATGGAGCGATACTGTTCACACATACATACACTCACACACACACGCACACACACATACACACATACATACACACACACACAGTTACAGGAAGTCTCAGACAGGACAGAGATGGATAGAAAGGGGAGGGAGAGAGAAGAGAGACAGGAGAGAGTTTGGAGGCAGTTAGTCCTGGCTTCAGACTGCCTCAAATGGTGTTGAGCCCGCAGTATAGACTTACCTGCAGTATAGACTTACCTGCAGTATAGAAGGATGTGAAGTCCGTGTTTAACATCTTATTTTTCACCAACATGGATTCTGTTCCATTTCCCTGCCATACATAAATTCATTCAAATGTTTTCTTTCACATTCATCAATGCCTCTCGTGTTCTGTAATCTCATTTAGTTTGCACTCAATGCACAGAGTGATCGATATCCTTTGGCAGTTGCTTGATTGAGATATAATGTGAAATACTGTGTCTGGAACCTGGTTTCTGGTGTCAGTCTGTGCGAGAGACAGAGAGAAAGAGACAGCCAAAGACGGAAAGAGAGACAGACAGAGACAGACAGAGAGAGAGACAGACAGAGAGACAGAAAGAGAGACAGAGAGAGAGAGACAGACAGAGACGGACAGAGAGACAGCCACAGAGACAGACAGAGACAGACAGAGAGACAGACAGAGACAGACAGAGACAGACAGAGAGACAGACAGAGAGACAGACAGAGTGGCGGGGAGATGGGCTTGCTGCCATACCTCGGAGCCTGTGATTGGAGGAGCGGGCGTCGGGCTTGCGGGTGTTGAAACCAGGGGGTGGTAATGCTGGGGCCAGGAACCTGAAAGGAACATGCCAGGAACATGCCAGGAACATGCCAGGAACATGCCTGGTGTTCACATGGCGCCTGGGAGCTGCTTGCGGCCTGGTTACTGGGCGGGGCTCAAGATGATCACTACTTTAGACACAACACGCAGAGACCTCCGGCAGGCAGGCATGCAGGGGGCACCTGACCAGAGAGAGCTGCTGTCTCCAGTTCCAGCCTCCTCTGAGTGGATCACCTCCCCTTCTGGAGAGGTGCGAGAGGCAACAATTGCCTTTAATAGCTGTCTTTCTAGGAGCAGCTTGTCTCAGACTAAGAGGACAAGCCCTAAACGTTGACACGTCTTTCTGCTGAAAGAGGGTTTCTGAAGCGCGGATAATCCACCATCTGTGTGTGAAAGACTAGATTGTTAGAACGGCTTCATCTTCATGGTTCAGGCCGCCCTTGTGTTTGTGGCCAATAAACATAAACGTCTTTTTGTTATCTAACGCAGCAAACTGTCAAATGACCTCCATAAGGAGTGCTATTGGTTCAAAACCCGAGGCTTGAAATTAATTATTGATTTGTTAGAATTGTATGTTTTCCTCCAGCTAAACGATCAAGGTTTCCTTTGGGTATGTCCAGCTAGCATTGTAGTCCTCAATGAAACATGTATTGACCTGTGTTTTAATGATTCTGCTGTCTCATCCCTCTCTCCAGACTGCTGAAAGCGTAAGGGGGACAGGTTACGTGTGTCAGACTCAGAGAGAGACCTTTGGGAGTTTGTTTTTGGGGGGGGAGGGGGGGGTGTTGGTGACAGTCAGCCAGGCAGCCATATTTATTGTCCTACATGCTCAAGAGGAGCAGGAAATGACTGAGGAGGCTGTGGATGGTCGGGCCATACAGAGCAACATTGTTCTGGTGCTCCCAGACCTACTAATCAATCTGGATAGCCCAGGCTGCTGGGGGTGGGCAGGGAGGACCAATCGATCCCAGATAATGGGATCCTTCCTGATAAGGGATCACCGTGAAGCTAAGAGTCTGGACATTGACTGTGAACCATGACAACTTTTTATCCACAATGATGGAGTCCCTCCTCCCCACCTTCCCCTCCTCCCCACCTTCCCCTCACCCCTCCTTCTCCTACCCAATCCCCTTCCCATCTCCCTCCCCTCCTCCCCCACCTCCTCCCTCCCCCTGTTATCTCCCAGGCTTCCCCGATTACGGGTTTTACTCTGCGCCCAGCGACCACCGGGGGGCGCCCTGCTCGTTTGCAGACTATGGTTCCCTGGGGCCCCCGGGGGCCCAGATGCTGCACGGCGAGCAGGCCACGCCCGCCTGCAGCTCCCCCCTCCAGCACCTACACAGCCCGGATCAGTTTAAGAGCCCAGGTTTGTATGTGTGCTTCTCTCTCTCTCACCTCTTGGACACTTTCACTCATATCGTTTCTCCATGCAGATGATCTGTGCCTTTCCTTTTTTCCCCTGAGAAAAAGGAGGTTTTAACCCCCCCTGCCCCCTCACCCCTCCCCTGCCCCCTGCCCCCTCCCCTCCTTCCTCTCCCCTCTCCTCCCCCCTCCCCTCCCCCCCTGCCCCCTCCCCTCCTTCCTCCCCCCTGCCCCCTCCTTCCCCTCTCCCCTCCCCTCCCCCCTCTCCTCCCCCCTCCCCTCCCCTCCCCCCTGCCCCCTCCTCCCTGAATGTATCTCAGCAAAACACATTGCATGCTTTGTCTATTCCCACTTTTTTCCATTTTGATTTTGAATGTACCTTTACGGGGGGGTTTTCACAATCATTTTTTATTTATTTGTCTTGTTTTTTCCCCTGTGTGTAACCCCTGCCTGTGTGAGGGTCGGCCAGGCCAGGTATGTTCCTCCACGTGCATGAGCTGCCTGCCAGCGGGAGAGGCAGGAGGTCAGTCAGGCAGCAGCTTAGCGGTTACAGTGCTGTCCTCGGGGCGGAACAAACCTTCTCTCCCACATGAACCTGGAACTTAGGTTCAGAGAGTGACTGAATGAACAAGTGACTGAATGACATTGACTTAATGACAGAGTGAAGGAATGACAGAGTGACTCAATCACAGAGTGGGTGTATGAGTGACGCAGTGAGAATCACATAAATGATTCAGTCATTAAGTGCCCATAGCGGCTGCATGATCACCTCTATTATCACAGTGAGAATGAAAAACAAGGCAATCAGTGGGCATGTTCAGCTCTGTTCTGAGTGTGTACATTACAGATCCATCACACCCTGTGTTTACAGTATGTGCATAATTCAACCATTACCCTGCTACACAAACGAGGCATTCCATGGTTGCTTTTTTCCTCAACTATTAATTTACTGGTCATTTGGCTTCTGGTGTGGAGATGGTGCTTTCAACAGACTGGGATGTGTTTGTAATCAGACGGCTATATGATGTTGTTGCGGTGAAGGCGTTCAGTACAGCAGTATATCGTGAGTGGTTACATTAATGTACCGTGAATCAGCCTTGCATTCTCTCTTATGTTGGTTATTTAGCTGTTAGGTGCCGTCAGACCTGCATGCCCTGCAGGAGACAGTCTCTCCATGCCTCCCTCTGCTCTTGGTCGTGGTGTTGGGTATCACTGCTGGCTGGAGGGTAGGCAGGTAAATACCTCTAGCGTCCTCCTGGTCTGGTGCAGGGCAGAGAGTGGGCAGGGCTGACCCACAGGGCTGTGGAGAGCCAGTAATGATGTCTGATGATTGCCCAGCCTGCTGACTGATGGTCTCTCTCTCCCTGGTGGAGCTCTCTTCAATTTCACCAGCAGAGGAGGGGTGGACACCAGGCTCCAGCAGGTGTTGTGGCCTCCTGCAGTCCCCTCCCTTCCGTCTCCCTCCCAGCCTCACTAGTCCCGCCTCATTGGTTTTGGCAGCGGACAGGAAAAGACATCTTCAGGCCCTGTGCTCTACAGCGAAGATTACACACATCTCCAGGTTTGGAGCAGCTCCCAGTCCTAAATGCTCTCAGGAGGGCAACCGGCCCCCCCAGCCACAGCCCCCGCCTTGCCGACGCCCACAGCCGAAAGCGTTTGCTGGATCACAGCCGGGACAGTCCGGCGGGAGACAGGAAGTCAGCTCCCTGCCTGCGGAGCTGCACAGGCTCACGCCGCCACTCCGCTTCCCCAGAACAGAAGCCTTGCCACGCTCACGGTGCACCTCCCTCCCCTCCAGCGGTCGGGGTCGGAGGTGAGGCTGTGTGTCCCCTCAGGTAGTAAACAGGCTCTCCATGGCCGGTGACGAGACGACCTGTTCTCACAGGAAACGCTGTTCCACCGCCTTGTCATCATCGCCGCGTGTCCCTCGACCCCCTGAGGTGTTGCTGCTCCGTGATCGTGGTCGCCATGCTGGGCCGTCTGGTTGTCAGGATGAACATGTGAGGCGTACCGTGAAGCGTACCGAAGACTCTTTAGAAAATGCAGGGTGATCACTTGATCATGGTCACATGATGGCTCCAGTCCGGACGGTCTTTGTATCGCCACGGTAGAATCGCTCATTCCCCAGGGGAGGGTGGTGATGTAGATTGAGCCGTGTTGTTTTACGTATTCAGCCAAATGCATCCCCTAACTACACCCTCTTACCTCACCTTACAGTTCATAGACAGACCGCTACACAAGCACCACTGGCTCTGCCTGGTTGTTGAACTCTCCATCTGTGATAAATGTTGCTGGTGACGGAAGCAGAGAGGAAATTCAATGGATTAAATTTGCGTCAGCACATCAGATGCCTGTTCACGCTAAAGCTTTGTCGCAGCAGAAATGAGATAGGGGACTGACAGAAGGGAAAACAGAGTGAGCAGGGAAGGTGCAGGACAGATGAGTCACCTGTGTCTTAAAAACAGCTGTGTAATCAGAGTCTGGCTTGTTAAATTAGCATGGGTGTCTCTGAGCCAGCAGTCAAACCCAATAAGTGTAACTCATGTTTTGCTGTTAAAGTTAATGGCTGAGGCAGTACTGCTAAGGGCTTTAAGGAAGAAACATAAATCCTGTTTCCCACGTAAGGAGGGCGTAAAGGGGGGGAAGGGGGGGAGACTGCTGTGCACGATTCAATAGCATCCACCAATTATAAAAAATGAGGATTACTGTTTAAACTGAAAATAGCTGTAATTGCTTAATAAGCAAGCCTATTAGAGGCTGTGCTGGCCAGATAAGAGTGCTGAGACCAGTCGTGGGAGAGGGCCTGGAGTCAGGCACCAGAGTGCTGAGACCAGTCGTGGGAGAGGGTCTGGAGTCAGGCACCAGAGTGCTGAGACCAGTCGTGGGAGAGGGCCTGGAGTCAGGCACCAGAGTGCTGAGACCAGTCGTGGGAGAGGGCCTGGAGTCAGGCACCAGAGTGCTGAGACCAGTCGTGGGAGAGGGCCTGGAGTCAGGCACCAGAGTGCTGAGACCAGTCGTGGGAGAGGGCCTGGAGTCAGGCACCAGAGTGCTGAGACCAGTCGTGGGAGAGGGCCTGGAGTCAGGCACCAGAGTGCTGAGACCAGTCGTGGGAGAGGGCCTGGAGTCAGGCACCAGAGTGCTGAGACCAGTCGTGGGAGAGGGCCTGGAGTCAGGCACCAGAGTGCTGAGACCAGTCGTGGGAGAGGGCCTGGAGTCAGGCACCAGAGTGCTGAGACCAGTCGTGGGAGAGGGCCTGGAGTCAGGCACCAGAGTGCTGAGACCAGTCGTGGGAGAGGGCCTGAGTCAGGCACCAGAGGGCTGAGACCAGTCGTGGGAGAGGGCCTGGAGTCAGGCACCAGAGTGCTGAGACCAGTCGTGGGAGAGGGCCTGAGTCAGGCACCAGAGGGCTGAGACCAGTCGTGGGAGAGGGCCTGGAGTCAGGCACCAGAGTGCTGAGACCAGTCGTGGGAGAGGGCCTGGAGTCAGGCACCAGAGTGCTGAGACCAGTCGTGGGAGAGGGCCTGGAGTCAGGCACCAGAGTGCTGAGACCAGTCGTGGGAGAGGGCCTGGAGTCAGGCACCAGAGTGCTGAGACCAGTCGTGGGAGAGGGCCTGGAGTCAGGCACCAGAGTGCTGAGACCAGTCGTGGGAGAGGGCCTGGAGTCAGGCACCAGAGTGCTGAGACCAGTCGTGGGAGAGGGCCTGGAGGCAGGCACCAGAGTGCTGAGACCAGTCGTGGGAGAGGGCCTGGAGTCAGGCACCAGAGTGCTGAGACCAGTCGTGGGAGAGGGCCTGGAGTCAGGCACCAGAGTGCTGAGACCAGTCGTGGGAGAGGGCCTGGAGTCAGGCACCAGAGTGCTGAGACCAGTCGTGGGAGAGGGCCTGGAGTCAGGCACCAGAGTGCTGAGACCAGTCGTGGGAGAGGGCCTGGAGTCAGGCACCAGAGTGCTGAGACCAGTCGTGGGAGAGGGTCTGGAGTCAGGCACCAGAGGCACCGGGTCTTCTCCATGCCACGGGCGGAGCCTCCTCTTCTCGCCAGACGAACATCTCAGAACATCTCATTACCTTCAGAACAATGCAGAGCCTAGTAAGAGACGGTTAAGGATAGTGAGATCAATTATGACTGATCAGTTGAACAAGTTTTACACGTGTGTGTGTTTCGTGCTTGTGTGTGTGGTGTGTGTGTATGTGTGTGTGTGTGTGTGTGTAAGAGGATGTTGACCAGTGCTCCTTGAAGCATGCTACTTTCTTGTCCCAGTGCTCACAAAACTGAAAAAGAGGAACTTTCCATTCCGGCTCAAGTACCTCACAGCTTCTTCACTGGAGGTGGGGTGTGCTTGTCTCAGTCAAACGTGACGCTTGTCCTTTTAGGCTGCGACCAGCAGCTCTGTAGCCTACTGTTAGTCGCTCGGCTGATTAGACGCTCGGACGATTACTCTCTCAGTCCACAAAAATTGCATGCCGTAGGTGGACGCAGCTATTGTGAATTAGCTCGTTTTTTGACACGTTCATGTGAATGTATTTTCAGTGTTTCCATGAACTGTGACTGAGAATGTGGCCTGAATGAGCCAGTCAGAAGAAGTGGAGGTGGTGATTTCCAGGTTGAACAGATCGCTCCCTCTCTTCACGCGCCTCCGGGTTTTACACCGCCACTGTTATTGGCCTTTCTCAGGCGTCAGGACTTTTCAAAAAGGTTTTTCACAAGTCTGAGTGTCACCTGTAGCCACAGGGCAGAGGGGTCAGACTCAGGGTCTCCTTCACATCCCTGGAGACGCTACCTGAGCTCCAACTCAGGTCAAGCTTTTATATTTTTCAAGGTTTACAGCTCTTTTTGCTGCCTGACAGATTTGTCCTTTGCTTTCTGGCTGGAATTGGATGTTTAGGAGGCTAGTATTGAGAGCTTTCTCTGTAGTTATCAGGCGACAGCCAGGCCAGGTGTCTGTGGGGCAGAGGGACCAGTGCATCCAGCAGCTGGGTATCAAGGAGCAGGAAAGGGTAAAGGATTGAGACAGGGCTTAGCAAAGCTACTTTTGGTATAATAATTGGCAAGACAAACTGATGAGGCATAGACAATATGAAGTGTTCAAGATTTGAACCTGCATGAGTAAATACAACGACAACCACCACCATCCACAAACTGTCACATCGACTGCAAGGACAAAATCATCACAGGCTGTGACAACAAGAAAAAACACATTCACTACAGCGCGTTAATTAATACCCCAAACACAACCGGGTTTCCAAGTTGCAACTCCATTAATATCAGGATTTGCTCACAGCAAACCAGGACTGCATTAACAAGTCCCAGTCTTCCTAATCGACTATGTGCAGATGTCTTCTCGTTTTGTGTTCACTGTATGTTCCCGATACAGAGCATGTCCGTATCCTAAGAATATCACACTGGATTCACATTGCTGTTTGGCTGCCATCTCATCCTGTATCCAATTCCTACATTATATCTTTGACTTGTTAGCTTATGAATGCTGTTTTCCGATGACATTTCTGATACCCCCACCCACTATCACCCAGAGCATTACCAACCAACATGTAGGGTTCCATATCCTTGAATCCAGTAACATATTCTTAGATATGTCTGTGTTGGGTATGTTCCTGAACCGATGCAGAATGAATTCCTATAGATCCTATAAACTGATCCATCGTCTGTGGCGTACAGCCGACCTCCGTGGTGAGACTGAACTACAGCACCCCCTGCTGTTCTGTTTGTGCAGGGAGCAACCCCCCGCGGCCTGGAGGCTTCCCTGGCGCTAACAGCCCCGGGCCGGTGACAGACCTGTATGGGCCTGGCAGCCAGGACTCTGCTGTGGGGAACTACATCAGCGCTGCCAGCCCCCAGCCTGGGTCTGGGTTCGGACACAGCCTCGCCGTGAGTACAGCCCGCCTCATCTCTCTTTTGACCTCCTCTCTCCATCTCACTTTCCCCCTCCCTCTTTGTCTCCCTCTCTCTGTCGCCCTCTCTTTCCCTTTCACCCTCCCCCTCTCTCCCTCTCTACGTCACCCTCTCTTTCCCTTTCACCCTTCCCCTCTCTCTGTCGCCCTCTCTTTCCCTTTCACCCTCCCCCTCTCTCCCTCTCTCTGTCGTCCTCTCTTTCCCTTTCACCCTCTCCCTCTTTCCCTGTCTCTGTCATCCTCTCTTTCCCTTTCACCCTCCCCTTCTCTCCCTCTCTCTGTCGTCCTCTCTTTCCCTTTCACCCTCCCCCTCTCTCTGTCTCCCTCGCTCTCTCTCTCTCGTCCTGTCAGACCCGACTGGGTTAGACCCAGAGAGAAGCCAGATAGGACAGTAAACATGACAACATCCCTCCCACCTGCCTCCCTCCTGTTACCTCTCGTTGTGTTCCTCAGACGGCCTGCCTGTAACGGCCGGTGTAGGTGGTGGTGTTGGTCTAATGAGGACATGGTTGCTACAGGAGCCAGACAGGACAGGACCTGGTCCTGACCAGCACATGACTCACACAGACTTGTTGCCCTGTCAGCCGTGCTGGACGTCTGAGGGAACCACACGAGGGAGGGGAAGATATAATGAGAGGAAGGGTGCAAATTGGTTATGTTTAATGTCATTTTAACAAGCAGCTAAAACTGACACATGATACCCAAACAAAACCACCAAACACCAAAGAAAATGTATTTAATTGGCCTTTTGCCGCCAAGTAGAGCTGTTGTTACTGGTCGTCAGAGTTGTCAGAATGTTGAAATCTTATTCAGTTTCAATTCATGCAGAAGCATTGTTGGCTCCTGAATATGGAAGTCTGCCTTATTTACTAGACACACTCTTGACTGTCAAATGATTGAATTAGCATGATAGTCAATCCAGTGACGGCCAAGTCTGAGGAGTTGGACACAGTGCATTGTCAAGGTTTCAGCTTCCTCTCCTGTCTGTCTGCATCAGTCTCTGTCACCGACTTGCCACTGGTGAACTTCACGCTGTCATTAGTTTGTTATGGTGACATTGTTGCCACATTTAAAAGACGTTTAAGAATCCGATTTTAATGTTTGTGATTGGGCTGACACTCTTGGTCCGTCTCCAGGACTCTGAAGGATGTTTGTAATCATAAAGTATAGTGGGATCGTAGGCCCATTCAGTGAGATTAATTACAGAGAAGTGTAGATGAAAACACAGAGGAGGACAGTTATCTGACTGGAAGAGCCTCATTTTCTACATTGCTTTTGTTAGAACCTTTGCATTAGTCTCTTGGCTGCAAACCACAAATGAAAAGGAGAAATGGTTTGATAGAATTACTCGCAGGGTGAGTACACTTGTTGTGATGAGAATACTTTTTGCAGCAATGCAAAAACAACGACAAAGCTGTACCCTTTTATAACATTTAAACATCCTACAAGGACCGTCGATTAGATTAATTTTAGATGCACATTTGCATTTCTAGACGAGAGCTTGTCTTTTTTTTTCTGTTTGTTTTATCTGCTAGTTTGACATTCACCCCCCCTCCTCATGATACAATACAAACGTTACGTCAGATTCTACGGAGGAGAAGTTCAGTCTGGACTCACTTCAGTGAGAGCACAGTGTTCATGAGGAGATGGTTCAGTCTGGACTCACTTCAGTGAGAGCACAGTGTTCATGAGCTTGCACGTGTTAATTGGTATGAATTTATTGTTGTGATTTACTTGCTGTTGTCCTTTTATCCTGCCTTAAGTACTGCCTACCATTTAGTCATAATAATTAACCTGATCATTTGAATCATTCCTGTAGCTTTTTACTCAATTCCAACTCTTTGTCATTTGAATTATTTGATGGAAAAATCAACATTTGACCCTCTATTAGGGGCTCATTTCGGATCCGTGAATATGATTAGTAAAACACTGGAATCTGGGAGAAAATAAATGCTACAATAGGGTGCTTCAAATAGAACCAAAGCAAACAAGTGATTTGAGTTGATTGTACGCTGCCAACGATATATTAAATGTGATCAAGACACACACACACACACACAGCAACAGAGAAATCCCCTTCATGCAGAACAAGGTGGATGATCAAATGTACTCAGTCTTCTTGAAATGCGTACTGACCCAAGAACTCTACACTTCTAGGGGCCGTTGATTGCGACAGCTTTTACAAATGGATACCATTGAGCAGGTGGTCGGTTACCATCTCATTAGAGGTATTACCTTCTATTTATAATATGTTCATATTATCTAGCAGTCTTTCCCAGCTGTTGTTGTACACTGATCTCATTATTCAGCATTTCCACAGTTCAAGCTTGACTCATCACACCTCACCTCACCACCCCAGACAAACACTCATGTTTTGTTCTTCTAAATCCGATTCCTGAATGCATGGAAACAGCAAATGTTTGAGTGATGTTGATTCGGCTCATGTGTACAACTCAATCTCCCTGATTTAAAGACTGTAAATGTTCTTATACCAATCTGCTCCAATAAGTAACAATCTACAACAAATTACTAATTTATATTAACTTAATATCCTGTGGGCCTTTCAATGATCTTCTCTGCATATACAGGAGAAAATGGCTTCTGTATTGGATTAGATTATTATGGAAACACATTTACAGAATGTGCTGAGCAGATGCCAGATCTCATGCTAGCTGAGAATGACATCAGCACCTTGTTACAACCAAACCTCACTGTCACAGTGGATGGTGTTTTTATGGTGCTGTAGATTTAGGATGTTTATCTGTGGTGCATGTTGTGAGTTAGATAGTCCTCTCAAGATAGTAACCGGTGTTTCAGCTATTTCTCTTGTTAATTCAAAATGTCCTCAATACACATCCTTTGAATTATTCCTTCCAAAGAAGAACAGATATGGTGTAGTTTGTTTATGTTGTAAATCTGGGAGAATGACTTATACATAGCTGTAGATGTGCTGCTATAACTTGCATGTTGCCTAGTTTTGAAATGATGGTGTGTGTGTGAGTTCGTGTTCGAAAGTCTGTGTGATCACCCTGCTCCAACTGGTAAAACGTTACAATATCATACTTTGTGTACTTGAAATATTTCGTTATCGTAACGCCTGTGTGTCCATGCAGAGTCTGGCAGGTGGTCCGGGGAAGACAGGCCGGAGTTTCTGATTGGCTCTGTGTGCAGGTGATGTCATCAAACCTCAAGCACTACAGCATCACCTAGACTTAAAGACAGAGATGGAACCACAGAACAAAAGAAAAGTAAAAATCATCTCAGAAAAAAACAACTGCTGTACCATAATCCAAGCCTGGATTGTTTTGATGTTTCCTGTTGATTTCATTCACCTTCCTGTTGAGTGTTGAATTAGTTTTAAAAGAGTCATTTTAGTTTTATCATAATTATTTGTGTTGATTTTATTTAACCTTTTAGTGTACTCATGTAAACTGATTGTGTTTCTCTCTTGAGGGGGGGGGGGGGGGGGGGGTCATTGCTGAGGTGGTTTGAAAAGTTGTGTATTCACATTTGGTACCAATCGTAAGAGGAAGAAATAAGATCAGAGTTTCAGAGTGTCGTTTTGCACACAAAAGAAATCCAAAGTGGAAAGGCTTGGTGAAAAAAAAGAACATTTCAGAAATAGAAGAATAGGGAGGGTAGCTAATGAATCTTAGTAGCTGTTTTTAATTCTTGTGATGTCTCATTGTTAACCATAATTACCTATTTTCGGGCAATACGAAGAGGACTCCAATATTTTTATGGTCCTTTTTTATAAGTGTCGTTTTGTTGTTTAGAAAAATTGTATTCTATAACAAATTTCATATAATTACATTGTGAATTTAAACTTAAGAAAAAAAATTACTGTACATATTATTCCAGTCACTGCATATAACCAACTCAATGAGAGAATAGCATATTTTTGTGATGGTGTGTCAACGAAAATGTTATAGCGTGTGAATAGAAAAGAAGCTCTAAACAACTATTATTACTATTATTCTTTGTTCTTTACTGACTGGAGACATTGACGACCCCAGTAACAAACAGAACATATTTGAACACCGACAGGATGGCTTGCTCTGTAAATACTGAAGCTGAATAACAAGTGTCATACCAGCATATTTACAAATGGTGAGTTCAGCGCACAGTTTTGAGAAATAAAAAAAGATCGTTGATTGTTATCTTTTGTCTAACCAACTCTTGTTTAAAGACAGCAGTATCATTTCGTAAAGAGTGATCAATTTATTCCAAAACACACTGTTCTTACTTAGTGATGAAGATTAGAAGTCTAGCCCAGGCCAGTGCTCTGAACACCCTGGCACTTTTACACTCCTGAGAGAAGACACAACTTGTCGTTTGTTGTTTGTTGGTGTTTGATTCCTCCTGCTTGTTCCTTGTCAGAAACACGTGCTCTCTCTCTCTGTGGGAAATCCTGTTTGTTGTGACGTCTCTCAGTCAACTACTCTGATAAATTAATTAGGAATGTTACCATTTTGATACCATACCTCAGTCCTGTGAGTTCAAATGTGGAATTGTTTAATTTATTTTTGCGGGAAATAGATGAAAAATTTGAAAGGAATAATAATAAATCATTGCACTGTGAGCAGAAGAGAAAGAACAGTCTCCTATTTGCACATGTATATGTGGGCTATTTAAGACGGCCTATTGTTTGGTTGAAGAATGAAGGATTATTGGATGCGTTTCCTAGACTAGACAAAGGTTCAGAGGTGAATATACGGCTTGGCAAATAGTGATTGATTGAAATCCGTTTGACCGGTCATGTCTTTGGATTTCTTTGTTTGGTGTAAGCCAACCTCTGATCTAGGATGTGCAGGATCGTTTAGATACAGCCAATAGAATAACACTGAATAGATGAATCCTCCAGCATCTGAACTAATCTCTCATTCAGAACGTGTGGTGAGGGTTTTTCTCAGACAGACACATGTACTCAGATGTGCAGGAAGATTTGGGAGCAGGGTGACAGTACGGTTTTTGTGTGATAGATTTTGATGTAATATTTTTTCTCCTGCGAGTTTTGGTTATTCTAGTTTTATCTGATTTGTGTCACTTTTTTGTAGCTCTTTTGTTCAGAACAACCAGGTGAAGAATAATGCTGGATGCTTTTACAGTAAATGATATGGAGGATCGAGTGATGATTTAAACAAGACTACAGACTAAAAAAACAAAAAAACATTGTAATGTTCAGATGTAAAAAAAAAAAGAAATACAAAACTATAAAAAGAAAAAATGCTTCCTCGCTGATTTCAATTTTGAATCAGGGGATTTTATTGATATTTTTGTGGTTAATATTGATAATTGTAATATTATATTATTAAAATGAACTGTGCATACATTGATTTCTCTCCTTCCATTCCCTATCACCACATACACTTTTGTGTTGATCATTCATTTACTTCAGTAGTGTGTAAAAAGAATCACAATTAACTTGTAACAGAGTGCTGTCTTTGATAACACTGTAGTGGTCTATGCTCTTAGTCATTTCCTCTGGTCGGCCTCTCATTTCTCATTATCTTTCCTCTCTCTCTCTACATCATCTCTCTCCTACATCTCCTGTGATTAGTAGTAGATGTTATGTAATTAATATAATACTTGTAGTTAATAGTAGATGTAGGAACAGTAAGGGTAGATCTTTCTCTAATTATCGAAGTCTGACATACATTTGCAAACAGTTTTTAATAGCAGTTCCATGACCTGTCTCTTCAGTTTGTGTTTTATTTATTTTTTGTTTGTTTTACCAATTTCACCTGGTTTCAACTAACCAAAGCTCTCACTGAAGAACTACAGAGAACTTATCTGCTGTAAGATGGAATTTTCCACAAGGCATTATTTGGAGCCTCACCCTTGAATGTTATAAAAGGGGATTTGCCATACTACCTTAAAAGCTAATGCTAGATATGCAAAACTTTTACTTTGATTACTTTCGTAACAGGGACACAAGCTATAATTAAGATTTTATGTGAAAGAAAAAATCTTATTTTTTTAGGAAGTTATAACATATTAATTATGATTACATAATAATAATCTTAATACTAAATGATAAACTGTAATATATTTTAATGTTTGTACACTTGAAAATATCCCTGATGCTTACAGACACTGCTATTTTTGGATACCGTTCAGTTTTTGAAATATCTTTCCATTTAGTTCAGTCATAAATTTTCAGTACCTCAATAATTAAAATCTGGGAACCAGTGATTTATTTTAGTCAAAACCAGGATTTGTATATTGTAGGTTAACTGCATTCACATTCATTGTTCCAAACAACATTTTCACCTCTAAAGGGGCTGTATTGTAGATGCCTACAGTCCAACTGGTTCAATACACTGTTCAGATAAACACATTTAAAATGATTACAGACAAAGCTCTCTGCTGAGTACAGTGGTATTGTTGCCTTGTCACTTGTCACAAAACTAAATCATAATTATACAGTACGAATAACTTTAGACTATTAAATCGTAGCTTCCCTGTTTCGTTCTGAAGCACTGCATGTTATACACGTTTCACTAGCACAGTAATATATAAATAGACATGTTTCGATATGCAGTCTACTTACTGCTCAGAGCAGTGCCGTGTCATTGCAATGGTCTGGTCACTCCTCTTCTGACTAAAATAAAAGTTAGTTGTTCTATGACGTAGTTCACCCCTTTATATCTGATTAAATCTATTATTAAGATTTGATCCCATAGCATGGACTTTAAGGTAGCATGGCTCTGTTGCAGTAATTCTATTTTTCATTGACAGCAGTTTACAGCTGATGAATGTCACACATCTTTCTAGACTAGCTAATCCATTGGACAAAACAATGTTGGTTTAAGAAAAAGAAAAGAATAAACAACCTGGAAGGTGATGATATTTGGAGTTTACTACCGTATCCATTTAAACTTGAATCTTGAGGCAAGTGCTCGGCAATGGCCAAACATTTCACCCCATTCAACCATGGATCACTATGTCACCCATGCCTGTTCATTGTCATACATACATACACATATAGTCATATGTTCACATTCTGTTCAATGTACAGTAGCACCTGTTATCCCTCATGTAAACATGTTTGACTAGGTCAGAGTAGTGATATCCCTTTATTATTGCCACAGGAAAATTGACAGATCTGTACTGTAGCCAAACACTGGCTCCATCCCTCGCTGTCAAAACAGTCAACGTTACAGTGATCTCGTGTGCTCTTTCGGCATTGCGTCGTGTTTTAAAACCCACACTCGTTCTGGGGCCTCACATACTCTGGCTGACACGGTACGGATGACTGTTAACGAGAGAGCGATCCACTGGTCTCCTTCGGGTCTTCTTAAACGAGTCTGTCTGTTGATCCATATCTGTAATGTGGTCGAGGGCGACAGGGTGGGTGGTGCGATGGAGAGGGAGCGGTAAGAGGCTGGTAATGTCCTTCCATGTGACTTCCACCGTCCTCAGGAGAGGAGCAGCTAGGGACAGTACGCTTCTCTCTGCTATGGGATCTTGATTTGCCTTGCCCATTCCTAACACTTGCCCATTTTTTAACGTTAACAGACTTTTTACGGCGAGAGACTGACAGAACTGACTGAAATCTGAAAGCATCTTTCAGATGTTCTTGTATGGCTTTGCTCAAGCCTTGTTGTAAAATAAACTAAACATGGATGGGGGTCTCTCACATCTCAGATGTGGAAAGTATAATTTTATATTTGTATTTTCAAATAATAATAATAATGATGAAAAAAAAAATTGTGAAAGGTTTCCATCCTCTGCTGTGGTCCAGAAATCAATGTGTTTGTCTGGAAAAAAAATATATAAAATAAAATGAACTGTTTTATTCCTTGCTTTCATTGTTAATTTGATTTGCTTGACTATTGTAATACGCATTTGGTGTGGGAAGATTGTATTATTTCTGTCTCATTAAATTTGGTGGTCTCTTAAT
The DNA here is from genome assembly GCF_038355195.1 of Osmerus mordax. Lineage (NCBI taxonomy): Eukaryota > Metazoa > Chordata > Actinopteri > Osmeriformes > Osmeridae > Osmerus > Osmerus mordax. The sequence continues at coordinate 13,966,201 of NC_090068.1, read as the reverse complement.
ATTTGAATCTTTTCCACATTCTCATATTACACGCAGAATAATGAGCACACACTCTGTCTTCATGAATTGTGTACGACTGTACTAAAGATCACCAAGAAACGTGTTGGGTGCCCAGATCACAGCAGTGTTTCTGTAGTACAGTACGCTGTTCAGCCCCGCCCTTATCAAACAGCCCCCCAGCTACCTACACAGTGTTGCCAATGTAACATCTTAGTCGCTAGATTTAGCGACTTTTCACCTTCCCTAGCGACTAAAAATCGATAGATCTGGCCACTTTCCCCTACCTTAACAAAAAAAAATTGTTGTTGAACATCAGCAAAATAATCTTTCACTGATTTGTGAATGACGTCACACTTGCCTTTCTTAGTGTTCTAGCGCTCCCAAAGTTGACAGAAATAGCCGCTGTGACTACACGGGACGTACATCTGCAGATCTAAAGGTTGACGCGATATATGACATCATCACGTTATCTAGCAACATTTCAAAGAGCCAAGAGTGGTGAGATTTTCTGGTGAGATTATTTTGGGGCAACACTGGTCCTCCAGTCCCAGGGCCTGTCCTTCATGTTGGACTCCAGCCTACATCGCTGCCCTAAACCTCCATATCTGGCACTGAGGTGGACAGCACCTCTCCATGACAACGTCCAGCCTTATTAATCACACTAACCACATTTCATAACAGGTGCCCCCAGGGTCAGTGCCTGCTTATTAAAATATACCAAGGTGTTTAATTCCGTTTCTTGCACTCTGCCATCCAGGCCAAAAGGGAAAACATCCTCGTCTAAGTCGGTAATTAAGCCCGCAGAACCTGTTCCTCCTCAGATCTGGTTCACTTTAGAACCGTTAAGACAAGGTGAAACAATCGTATTACTTATCCTGAAGGCACATTTTGATTGATAGTTTCCAGAAGAACTGTTTACCATTGCTGCATTATGGATTTCAAAGGCCCTTCTCTCTGTGGTCTGCAAAAAGCACCAAACACTCCCTGGATTGAGTAAGCAGATGACTGAAAAGCTGAAACGTTCTGCTCTCTCACAGCAACATCAAGTCATCCAAGAACTCGGCCAGATTACATGTCTGTCTCTACAACGACACGATGCACAAACAGAGAAACTATTTGAAGTTACTCTCAGGGAAAACACACCCGCTACGCTCTCTCTCTCTAACACACGCACCATAATGAAGCTAAAAGCAGTTTTTTAATATGGCTGTCAAAACGTAATCAGTTTTGTTTCATCTGAGATGGAGGATGGTAAATATGCGCCGTCAGCAGAAAGGCTTCATTTTGCTCCCTCTTCCTGTCTCATCTTCGTGTTTGTCATCTCACCCGAGGATTAGACTACCGGGGCTTATTACGGGCGCATACGAGGCTGCTGTCAGCTCCTCTCTCTCTTCGCGGCCTCGCTGACACACCAGGAGAAGTGCTCTGGTGGTGCTGCTGTTCCTGCAATGCACTGTGGGAAGCAGACCACACTAACTTCACGCTGCATTACACTGGTAACTAGCTGTTCAAATCTCATAACGTACTGTACGGAAAACGAAGACACTTCGTCAAAATAATCGCAGTTACAGTATGGATTGTTCTGCACTGATTTACTGTATGTTCACAAATACTCTATCTTTAGACACTGCAAGTCACAGTGAATTTATTATATATGTGGGGGGGGGGGGGGTTAAACCAACTGTCAGGCTTATACCTTCCTTTGCATAAGAATACATGCGTAGATAGAGAAACTGCAATCATGTTTTCAAAAAAATGCCTGTGTGTCATATCCCTTTTCATTAAAATGTTATCTGTTGGAATCTGCCCTACCTAATATAGCTTCACAATATCAACTGTGCAGCTGTGACAAGCAGGCCTGTGGTGTTACAGACTTAATCATTCATTTGGACAAGCTGATGGCTGGATGTAGGACGCAAGGTTATTCCCAGATCTATTTGAGTCAGCCAAGAATTCTACTGCTTCATCCAAATCACACTTTAATCTCTCTAAAGGCACCTATCAATGTGTTGACCTGTGTAAAGTTGTTCTTTATCAAGACTTAAATGATGATAAAAGCATCATTTCATTTGTTGACATCATGTTTGTAATCTGACTGTGTAACTATTTGCCTTCAGAAGATATTTCAGGACGTGACCAATAAATAATCAACAGACAGAAAGGTGAGTAAAGAAGCTGGGAACCGTAGATAAGGAGTAAAAACAAACAAGCCGCTTTCCTTAAGAGAAGGAGGAGAGCTCATCTGCATACAGAATCTCTAAGATGTGGCTCCTGGTGCTGGCGCCTCGCGGTAAGAGACGCTAGCCGAGCGTCGCACGCCGCCACGCGCACGGCTAAGCAGGCCGCCACGCGCACGGCTAAGCAGGCCGCCTCGCGCACGGCTAAGCACGCCGCCACGCGCACGGCTAAGCAGGCCGGGCGGCTCTACCACTATGACGCCTTAATGAAGAAGTGAAGACTTGAGAGGAGGTCTGACCAATCAAGCAGAGCGGAGCTCTCGACCTGGCGACCATGAATATTCATGTAGGGGGAAGAGGTAGATCTGGGGTATCTGAGGGAGCACACGCACACACACACACACCCCTGTTAGGGGTTAGGGACGAGGCCCAGACCTTGGTGGTGCTTAGCGCTCATTAACAACAATTAAGAGCAAGTCTGGGATGCTGCCATTCTTAATTGGCAATTATAGACCCGTTAGATAGGGGTGAAAGGCACAGAGCTATGTTTAGAAGGTAGATTGGGGTCTTGTGTTCATACCTCCTAAATTATACAGGAATGACAAGTCCCAAAGCACTCTGGAAGACACGTCTCACACAGGGACATGTAGACGTGTCGCTCTGCCTAGACCAGAACTTGTTACCTACAGTACTTTCATGATCAGAACTTGTTACCTACAGTACTTTCATGAGCAGAACTTGTTAGCTACAGTACTTTCATGATCAGAACTTGTTAGCTACAGTACTTTCATGATCAGAACTTGTTAGCTACAGTACTTTCATGAGCAGAACTTGTTAGCTACAGTACTTTCATGATCAGAACTTGTTACCTACAGTACTTTCATGAGCAGAACTTGTTAGCTACAGTACTTTCATGAGCAGAACTTGTTAGCTACAGTACTTTCATGATCAGAACTTGTTACCTACAGTACTTTCATGATCAGAACTTGTTAGCTACAGTACTTTCATGAGCAGAACTTGTTAGCTACAGTACTTTCATGAGCAGAACTTGTTAGCTACAGTACTTTCATGAGCAGAACTTGTTAGCTACAGTACTTTCATGATCAGAACTTGTTACCTACAGTACTTTCATGAGCAGAACTTGTTAGCTACAGTACTTTCATGAGCAGAACTTGTTAGCTACAGTACTTTCATGAGCAGAACTTGTTAGCTACAGTACTTTCATGAGCAGAACTTGTTAGCTACAGTACTTTCATGATCAGAACTTGTTAGCTACAGTACTTGCTGGCCAGCGGTGCTTGGATAGTGGATAGGGGTTAGGGTTAGGTGGATAGGGGTTAGGGTTAGGTGGATAGGGGTTAGGGTTAGGTGGATAGGGGTTAGGGTTAGGTGGATAGGGGTTAGGGTTAGGTGGATAGGGGTTAGGGTTAGGTGGATAGGGGTTAGGGTTAGGTGGATAGGGGTTAGGGTTAGGTGGATAGGGGTTAGGGTTAGGTGGATAGGGGTTAGGGTTAGGTGGATAGGGTTAGGGTTAGGTGGATAGGGGTTAGGGTTAGGTGGATAGGGGTTAGGGTTAGGTGGATAGGGGTTAGGGTTAGGTGGATAGGGGTTAGGGTTAGGTGGATAGGGGTTAGGGTTAGGTGGATAGGGGTTAGGGTTAGGTGGATAGGGTTAGGGTTAGGTGGATAGGGGTTAGGGTTAGGTGGATAGGGGTTAGGGTTAGGTGGATAGGGTTAGGGTTAGGTGGATAGGGGTTAGGGTTAGGTGGATAGGGGTTAGGGTTAGGTGGATAGGGGTTAGGGTTAGGTGGATAGGGTTAGGGTTAGGTGGATAGGGGTTAGGGTTAGGTGGATAGGGTTAGGGTTAGGTGGATAGGGGTTAGGGTTAGGTGGATAGGGGTTAGGGTTAGGTGGATAGGGGTTAGGGTTAGGTGGATAGGGGTTAGGGTTAGGTGGATAGGGGTTAGGGTTAGGTGGATAGGGGATAGGGTTAGGTGGATAGGGGTTAGGGTTAGGTGGATAGGGGTTAGGGTTAGGTGGATAGGGTTAGGGTTAGGTGGATAGGGGATAGGGTTAGGTGGATAGGGGTTAGGGTTATGTGGATAGGGGTTAGGGTTAGGTGGATAGGGGTTAGGGTTAGGTGGATAGGGGTTAGGGTTAGGTGGATAGGGGTTAGGGTTAGGTGGATAGGGTTAGGGTTAGGTGGATAGGGGTTAGGGTTAGGTGGATAGGGGGAGCGCACACGCACTGGTGCGCACCTTAAATAAACTCCGAACCGACCAGTGTTTACCCAGATGGTTGTTACAGACATGTTGCAGAAATCAAAGATGTCATTCTAGTTTGGTCACAGTGCTGTTAGACCGAGGTGGAGGAGGGCGGGTGTGTGTGTGTGTGTGTGTGTGTGTGTGTGTGTGGCCCAGGGGAGAAGCTGGGGATGTGGAGTACAGGCACTCAGGTGGCGCTACCCCCTCCCCTCCCCCCACCCCGCTACCTCCTGATGCACCCTGTGGTGTGGTAATTGACGTGACATATTGATGGGCACTCTCTCTCGGCTGGGGAGCCACGCGCCTGCACACCCTTCCAGCTCACTAATAATCTCTGATTAAAAACTAGTTAAGAGCCCATGAAGACTAAAATGTGCATTAACCAAACGACCTTCTGGGACCGGGCACACGGGTCTACCTGCTCCCGCCGTGGTGAAGTGACCGTTTCCTCCGAGCGGAGGGCTAGTGCTGAGTAGGTGGCGATAAGGAAGCAAACAGGAAGAAGAGCTGTTATTGCATATTACTTTATTTTTATTTGTCTCGAGAACATGTTCAGCCAATATCCTTTTTTGTCATTGAAATGTACTATCTTTATTGAGTTCTTATCAAGCTGTTTATGAGCTTATATATTAAGAGAAAGCGTTGAGTCGGTCGTACATTGCTGCCATTAAAATGCCTTCAATTTCCAATAGGAAGTCATATTCCCACTGCAGCTGATGCAATCGGGGGATTAAATTCATCCTTAGTTCAGTGACTGTAAGGTCATATGTGCTGATGAATCCATGCCGCTCTCAGATACCTGAAACTTCATCCAACGGCCGAATTCTTTTAATAATGATTAATTAACCCAATATTAAAACAGTGGTTCGGTTCATTCTGGGTTTAAAATGAGCCCTTTATGTAGCGTGTATGTACAATGAACCAATGAAGTGGCTGTTACGATGCTGCTTTTCATATAAAGAGTTACATCTGTACCTGAAGCCTCTCTAGATTTGCAGTAATTATAGCAGCAGTAATTAAAAATGGTCCCCGGTGCTTCCTGTAGCGTACCTTTCAGAAAGCAGGCAGAGGCCACGACGGGCCAACTGACACAGAAAACACTGCGACTGTGTCCTGTCCTTCTCCTGTGCTCTCCACTGAGATAAAGGGTTTTAAACCTCCAGAGAAGCCAGGCATGGGCTCCTGCAGGCAGACCATACAGCTGGTTATTATTCATCCTTATTATCTCCCTGAAAGATTGGACTCTCCCCAAATCAATAACTGCCTTAGAGAACACTACTGAGAGGCCCTTCGAAGGAGCTTGGAAAAGGATCAGTCATTGTAGGCGAACAGCGACGACTCCAGATTCACACCGTGCTGCCAATCAACAGAGATACAAATTCCTTAAAACTCCCGTTTCTCATCAATACAACATCGGATGTGACAGCCGTTATAGTTTGTCACTATTCACAAAAAGCAGTGTGGTTTCTCTCAACCAGTGCGGGCTCACATATACTGTTACAGGAAAGGAACACAGAGTGGTTTCTGTGGCTATTTGTCCCTCATTCATCCTTCATGCACTGGCTGTGAAAAATGCATTGGAAATTTTGCTAAGGCTCTGTGCTTGGCTGTGGGCTTTGAAAGCAAACGGAAGCCTGCTGAAGATGACCCGTCCCCGCATTCAGATAAGCTCATTTCAACATTTCATCTACAGAAGCCAAAACTGTCCAGGGTCTGATGACCAGCCTTCTGCAGTCTGACCCAGCGCTTTCATTCAATTTAAATTTTAACATCTTAAAACCTCTTTTTCATGCCTGTAAGTGAACAGGTTTTGATAAAATAAAATAAAGAAATACAATACTTGTCTTCCCCCATCTTCCAGTTTTCACTTAGGAAACACAATCAACCTCAAATATATCTTTGAGACGTATATTCCCCGGAGCTGGTCTGAAGAGGCCACCAAGCAAGGAAAAACCCAACCAAAAAAACAGACATACTTTTCAATTCCAAAGACACAGAATCCATCAAACTCTGCACAATGGCACAGAAAGCAATTTGCTAACAAATGTTTTGACAATGCCTTTCTTTTTTTCTCTCCCCTGCAAGCATTCAGAGATGTACGCACAATTTAATACCCACAAACAATCAGGGCCCTGAATGGATTCACAGATATTCTGTATTTTTCTCATTATTGTTCATGTGCTATGGAAAAGCAGTCAATGGCCCATATCACACAAAATACATTATCTCGTGCTGTCATCCATTCCCCAAGCGCTCAAAGCTTAATTAATTCCATCTAGGACCAAACAATATTCACCAGCATGGTCAGGGGTTATTATGAAAGTCTGTAGCTAATTGTTTTTAAGACAAACTGAACCGCATACTAAACACATAGAAGCATGATTAGTGAGTGATGCTGAAGCTTGTAAAAGCAATCTACTGTAAAGTGTCATTTGTGGCATAAGTCCAAGATCCTGTTTGGCACCAGGCGAGTCTATGTGTCCTATTCTGCATGCCTGAACCATGGTTCCTCTCCTTCTCAGTGAATAGCATCTTTAAAACGGTCTTGTGCACGACAGGCTTGTTTTAGAGTCGTTTCAGACATAAGACCTTTGTCTTAAAATCCCCAGTTCATTGTCACACCAGAGAATACAGTAAAAATGCAAACTGCTGACAAGATTGACATTAGTGAACCAGCTGTGAGTGGATGTTGAGATAAACTGTGTTTGACATTTAGGGCTACCAGTCTGCTAGCCCCCCCAGCCCCTCAGCTTGCTCCACCTGAGGCTGTGCCCCCCCCCCCCCCCACACACACACACACACACACACACACACCCTCCACACCCCCACCAGCTCCCTGTGGGCCCAGCTCTCGTTATTATTCCACACACACAGAGCATAGAGTTGCAGTGTCACCGTTAATGAATTGCCTTTTGGACTAATCCGGCATCGCATCCTGAATGGAACCCCGGCCCATCTCTCTCTCCCTCTCGCTCTCGTATCCTCCCTCTCTCTCTCTCTCTCTCTCTCTCTCTCTCTCTCTCTCTCTTCCTCTCTCTCGTATCCTCCCTCTCTCTCTCTCTCTCTCTCTCTCTCTCTCTCCCTCTCGTATCCTCCCTCTCTCTCCCACTCATTCCCCCAGGTTATTAATCATGATGGCATTTGATGTTGGAGCAGCGGGACGCTCAGATCGGGCCTTGTTCTCAGCACGGAGCCTGTTTCTGCTGCTGCTCTCAGGCCCCGCTCTCTGGTAGAGCGACCTCAGGAACCAGCACCCAAACACACCGGTCTGTCAGTCACCTCCACTATCACTGCTGCTGTAAAAGCGCAACATGCTCAACATCATCTATATGATATAGTAGTACAGCACACCTGAACAGGAGTGTGTTTATTTGAGCTGTCCTGGGTCTGTGGTGGGCCCCACACAGCTAGAGAGAGGACAGGTTGTGGACTGAAGGTCAAGTCCTAACGCACGACTCTTCTAGAGGTGGAGGAGCTCAGGTTTTGCTTGGCACTGCCAAGTTCAGTTTCATCTTTCAGCCTTCATGGTTGAGAAGTCGCCTTCGTTTCCGCCTGCTGATGAGAGGTGGATACACGCCACTCATCAACTTCACGCCAGCGTCCTGGTCTGGACAGCCATGCAATCGCCGGCCCATCAGACCTGCAATCTGGTTGCTGCCCCTTTTGTCCCCTCTGTGCTCGCCGTTGTAGTCAGATAAGATTATCACAGACAACCTCGACTCTGCCTGAACAACGCTGGTGGGTGGGACTCCCACCTCTCTTTTCTCTCATTCTTTATTTTATTTATACCCCAATCTCCAGGAGAAGAGTCACTGTCTCGTCTGTCTGCCGCTCCTGTTCTCCTGCAGGAGGAATTGCCTTTCAGAAGCCAATTTGTCAAGGGCAAGACATGGCCCTCCAAGCACCTGACAGCTGCTTTGAGATCAACTTTATCAGGCCACATATCGGAAGGATTTAAAACCCACATCAATGGTGGGAACTAAGGACAGATACACACAACCGATAAACTAACCATTAGACGTCTATTGTCCCGACGCCCTGAAGAAATACTGCAGCAAATGTATCTGGAAAGCTTCTGTCAGAATTGTAATTACACAATCTTTGATATTTTAAAATATATCAAATATATGTCCTTTATATATATATATATATATATATATTGAATGTATTGAAGAAGACCTGGGAATAAACCAATAAACTACAGCTGGAAGGCATTTCTCCGTCCGAACAGGAAGAACCAGTAGGACAATGGATGAAAATGGGAGTTCAAACCGAAATTCTGAATCCAACATAATTTATTTAAAGCACAGATTAATAAGGTCAGATTCATCACAGTCTTCTTCCTCTAATAGTTTAAATTTTATATTCTATTCAGGGGACCAAAAAAAGGATTTCTCTTCTTCATTCCAGGGCTCCTGTACCAGTCCATTACTCATGTCCTGTTCACTGTGAGAACCGGCCTGCTGCAGTATTCACAGGTGCTGTCAGAGCATCTACTTAAAGCAGCCAGGGCTGACCTTAATGTCCGGTCCTGACTGCTTTAAAGGCTACAGAGTTTCTCCTGAAAGAGGAAAAGCCGTTACAGGCAAAGGCTGTTCACCAAACACTGAAGTCCAGTCAGACTGTGGTGGTCAACATGCCGTGTCGAGCAGATCAGTCCTCAGTCCTCCACGTCCTGGTGGTTAAATGATGAATCCTTGGTAGTGTCCATGAAGAGAATGTGGGAGTTGCGTTGCTTCAGCCAATTACTGACAGCTTTGCGAGGCGTGCAGGGACAGACCTTGATGCTCAGTGTGAGCCTGGATTACATTTACATTTATTCATTTAGCGGACGCTTTTATCCAAAGCGACTTCCAAGAGAGAGCTTTACAAAGTGCATAGGTCAATGATCATAACAACAAGATAGCCACAAAAACATTGCGAGTAGCCAAAATATGAAGCACACATTGTGAACAACCAACCACAAGTAAGTGCCAAAGGGAAGAACCATAATAGCATGTAGTTAAACAAGTTACAATTAAACAACATGAACCGCTATAAGTGCAAGTGTACCTGTGGAAAAAGCAAGCAACAATAATAAAAACAATATACTGTATCACAGCGAGTACAAAACTTTAAATCAGTTACCACTAACCACAAGAGCAACAAGTCTCTAAGCAAGAGTCATTGTGATCCTTGAGGAAACTAGCATCGGGTCAAGCGAACCATTCCTAAGTACCGTTGTACTCCCGGAACAAGTGTGTCTTGAGCCTTTTCTTGAAGGTGGAGAGACAATCAGTGTCTCTGATGGAGGTGGGGAGTTGATTCCACCACTGTGGGGCCAGACAGGAGAAGAGCTTGTGTTGGGACCGGGCGGTCTTGAGCGGTGGGACCACCAGGCGGTTGTCTGAAGAAGACCGTCGGTGACGGGTGGGGGTGTAAGGCTGCAGGAGAGACTTGATGTAGACGGGTGCAGTCCCGTTCACTGCTCGGAAGGTCGGTACCAGGGTCTTGAATCTGATACGGGCCATGATAGGTAGCCAGTGGAGAGAGATGAGGAGCGGGGTAACATGGGAGCGTCTGGGTAGATTGTAGACCAGGCGGGCCGCTGCGTTCTGAATCCTCTGAAGAGGGCGGGTTGCACATGCTGGGAGACCAGCGAGCAGCGAGTTGCAATAGTCCAACTTGGAGAGGACAAGTGCTTGGGCTAGCAGCTGGGTGGAGTGCTCAGACAGGTATCTCCTGATCTTCCGGATGTTGTAGAGGGTGAATCTACACGACCGGGAGACTGCAGCAATGTGAGCCGTGAGGGAGAGCTCGTCGTCCATGGTAACCCCAAGGTTCCAGAGGATGAAGGGGTCAGCGTCGCAGATCCCAGGGTGATTGAGAGATCGTGGGAGATGGAGGGTTTAGCCGGGATGATGAGGAGTTCTGTTTTGGCGAGGTTCAGCTGGAGGTGGTGCTCGGTCATCCAGGCAGAGATGTCTGTGAGGCAGGCCTCAATCCTAGCTGAGATCCCCGGATCGGTCGGGGGGAACGACCGGTACAGCTGCGTGTCGTCAGCGTAGCAGTGGTAGGAGAAGCCATGGGAGGTGATGATTGGTCCAAGTAATTGCAAGTAATTGCATTATGTTGGACCAGCGCTCAGCATTGGGTCAGGCAGATACCTTGCAACACTGATGACATGTTCCACCAGCGTGGTGTTTGGAGAAGGAGTCCTGTTTTTGAACTCTCTCACCAGTTCCTACACAGACATCCAGTAAGAAAACCTGAACACCAAGGGCTATGAATACACCACGCTCCACATCTTATGACGATCTTTCAGACGTTACAGTCTAGCTTCTGCAGTGACTCAAGTCAACATGTGTGGACGTTTAGAGACAAAAGTATGATTTTATTTCAGGCCCTTCAGAGTGATGCAGGGAGCCAAGTCTCCACCCAGGACAGAGTTGAGGAGAGGTACCTCACAGGTGGGGAATAGAGAGATGGTGTGTGGGGGTTAGCTGAGCAGCAACACCTGTACTTTGCTGTAGAGACTGAGGGAAGGGATGGAGGGGTGGAGAGATAGAGGAAGGGATGGAGGGAGGGAGAGATAGAGGAAGGGATGGAGGGAGGGAGAGATAGAGGAAGGGATGGAGGGGTGGAGAGAGTGTGTCTGCTAGGGGGTTGAGAGGTCTGCATCCTTATTTATTTCCCAGCCAGACTGGAGGCAGCAGGTGTCTCCCTAACTTGTGGTTATGGCATCAATTTAAATGACAGATAATTACTTTTGCGACAATGTGCCAATTAGATTAGGCGCAAGCAAACAACATAACGGCAATTTGCTATGCTCTGGTGAGCAATAACACACCTATCATAATTAAGAGCTATGACCAAAATAGCATGCTGCTGTGAATTGCAAATACTATTACAAACCAAAACAAAGGGGACAGGTCTTGTACTCTGAAACAGATCTGGTGGGTTCTCCTTCTCTGACCGGGTCAAAACATACATCAAGTTCGATAAACCTGTTGCGCTCCCCATCAGGCCTCACCAGTAACAGGGTGTCACCGTTGTCACGACAGCAGCTGTCAGCAAAGTTCCCAAGTCTCTCACAGCAACAACAACAGGTACAAGTGTGCGATTAGAAAAAGGGAAAAAAGAGAAGGGTTGCTCTCTCTCCTGGGGGGAAGTAGGAGTGTAAAGTTGAAGTTCCAAGGTTAATTAAGGAGTTTTGGGAACCAGCAGAGGGGGGGGGTGGTTCATCCCACCACAGCTGACAGGAGAGACAGATGCCTCGTCTACAGTCACAGCTTCCACAGTCTACCCTGTTGGTGATTATGCTGATGTCATTTAGCACACAGTTCCACCGCACAGCGAATGGCGCCCTCTCCTCTCTGCATAAAGCTGAATGAGATGCACCAGCAGAACCATATGTTTCTAATATTCAGTCTTCGTTTACAACCCGCTTATGACTGCCCACCTGGGGAGACTTCAGCATAATTCATTGTTATTATTATCTAATTGGTTTGCAAAAGGCTTAATCTTCCTTCAGGAATTAGCAGGGTGGTGCTGGGGGGAGTGCAGTGGGGGGCTGGGGGTTTGGTGGTGGTGGTGGTGGTGGAGGATTTGAATAACTAAAGCTCTCGGAAGAGGCACTTTCTCCTCTTGGTTTGCTGTGACGGAAACTTGGCAGCACCTCTGTGTCTCTCTTGGGGTGTGTCCCCGAGCGGAGCGCCTCGCTAACGAGAACTCAGTCATAGCAGCCAGCCCCATGTTGTTTATCTGAAACAGACGTCGCTTCTTCCCCCAGACGCCTTCAAGCCTGAATGACCGCCATGAAAAACGCCAGGGGTCCACGACCAAGTAGGGGGGCACCATTCTCTATAAACGTTTCTTTTGAAATAGGATTTTTCCTTTTGAAAAATGAAGAGGATGAGGAGGAGGGGTACCTGTGTGAGGTGCTGTGGGGCAGGAGACAGCACAGTCAGACACACATATGCACGGGGGAACTTTCCCCGGCTTCCTGTCAATAGAGCTTGAGTGAGGCTCCATGAATAATATATCTTCTGGCATTTGCCGTCGGGGGCCTTAGGAGGGATGAAGGGACTGGAATGCCAGTCATCCACTACGCAGCGTGACAATTGTTCTCTGTCAGTTGTCATGGGGATTCTTATTTATTTATTGGTTCTCGGTTTTACCGGGGTATGGAGATGGGCTGCGAGCGTGGAAGGGTGGGCTGGTTTGTTTAGTGGTGGATGCCTCTGTAAAGGCTGATGTTAAATGTATTCATTTGCTCCGCCACGCTCCAAATGATTGTCACGCACTCCCAGATTTACCTCTCACAGCCCTGTTATTCAGATGTCCACCTGGCGTCTTCAGGCTTTCTGAACCGCTTCAACATCTTTGACTGTCACACACAAACA